>NC_134357.1:58028280-58203280 GCF_048569485.1 Anomaloglossus baeobatrachus | reverse complement strand
AGCACACATCACTGTGTATGAAGCCGCAGGAGCGAGGATTATCTCCTTACCTGCCTCCACCGGCTATGCGGAAGGAAGGAGGTGGGCGGGATGTTTACATCCCGCTCATCTCCGCCCCTCCGCTTCTATTGGCCGCCTGCCATGTGACGTCGCTGCAACGCCGCACGACCCGCCCCCTTAGGAAGGAGGCAGGTCGCCGGCCAGAGCGACGTCGCAGGGCAGGTATGTGCGTGTGAAGCGTGTGCGATAATGTTCGCTACGGCAGCTATCACAAGATATCGCATGTGTGACGGGGGCGGGGACTATCGCGCTCGGCATCGCTAGCCGATGCTAGCGATGTCGCAGTGTGCAAAGTACCGCTAACTCAATTTAATGCATTGGACTGCAGCTGTAAAACGTTTAACCCCTCCACAATCTTGCTCTTTCATTTTTTTCCTCCTTCCAACAAAAATAAGATTATTTTAACTGTCCCTATACACATATGAGAACTTTGCTTTGGGTTTATTTTTGCGGGACGAGTTGTGCTTTTGAATGACATCATTCATTTCATCATGTGATGCACTGGGGAAGAAAATTCCAATAGTGTTGAAATTGCAAAAAAAAGTGCAATTTCATACTTGTGGGGGTTTTTTTTGTTTACAATGTTCACTATATGGTAAAACTGACTGTCCAATATGATTCTCCAGGCCAGTACGAGTACACAGAAACCAAACCTGTATAGTTTTCTTTTATTTAAGTGGTGAAAAAAAATTCCAAAATTTGTTAGAAACATTTTTTGCTTTTGTCGCCATTTTCCATTGATCGTAACGTTTTCATTTATTAGGATTTGGTGCCTTGTGATGGCTTATTTTTTGTGCCCTGAGCTGAAATTTTTACTGTTACCATTTTAGGGTAGATACAATACTTTCATCCCCTTTTATTGCTCTATATTGCAGTAACCAATGAAACATAATTTTGTCGCTTTGATTATTTTTTCTCATTACGCCATTTACCGATCAGATTAATGTATTTAATATTTTGATAGACCGGATTTTTTCAAACTCAGCAATACCAAATATGCATATATGTATTTTTGCTTTAATTATTATTGCTTTATTTTTAAGGGATATTTGAATTTTTTTTCAGATTTTTAAAAACTTTTTTCACCACTTTTTGATGTGTGTGAAGCGGTCGATCGCTTGTGCTGGACAGAGCAGGGTATCAGCATCAGCGTCAGCACTGTGGAAATCATGATCTCCTATGAATGTCACTCACAGCCAGTGTTCTCAGGAAGTTCGTCATGACAGACAAAGAGGTCAGTCGATGCCATGATAACCCATAGTTGCCCCGCCATCATTTTCAAGTTTTTTGTTTTTTCCTCCCCTTCTTCTTCCAAGAGCAATAACTTTTTATTTTTCCAGCCCTATACCCATATGAGGGCTTGTTTTTTTGCGGGACGAGTTGTACTTTTCAATGACACCATTCATTTTGCCCCATATTGTTCTGGAAAACAGGAAAAAAAATCCAAGTGCTGTGAAATTGCAAAAAAAAGTGCAATTTCGCAATAGTTTTTTGTTTTTTTTATTTACCATGTTCACTATATGGTAAAACTGGCCAGGCAGTATGATTTCCCAGGACAGTATGAGTACGCAGATACCAAACATATATAGTTTTTTTTTTATTTTTTATTAGGTGAAAAAAATACAAACATTTTGAAAAAAATATGTTTTGCTTTTGTTGCCATTTTTCGGGATCTGGGATTACGCCGCTTACCGATCAGAATAATTTATTTTATATTTTGATAGGTCGGACATTTCTGAATGCAGTGATACCAAATATGTGAATTTTTTATTTTTTTTAATTATTTTATTAATGGGGCAAAAGGAGGGGTGATTTTAACTTTTGTTTTTCAATATTTTTGTAAAACCTTTTTTTTTTTTTTTTTTTTTTTTTTTTTTACAGAAAAACTTTTCACTGTATTTAATAGTCCCCTCAGGGGACTTGAAGCTGTGATCATCCGAGACACGGGCACACGTAGAGCCATTAAAATCAATGGGTTTGCAAACACTTGCTTGTGTTGCCATGGACCGTGTGTCCGTGTGGAGAATACGTGTGTGCTCCACATATAGACATGTCCATTTTTCTCCGGCAGGCCGGGTGTCACACGGATCGCACGGACTGCATACTGATGTTCTCCATGTGACATCAGTGTGATACGTACAGAATAAAACACTGTCTGTGAAATAAAATGCTTTTCTGGACTCCCCTTTTTCTTGCGCTGATGTCTCCAGCACTGCTGTCACTTACTTCAAACCCCCACTTATTGCATATGCACTGCACCTCGGACCAGAAGCAGCAGCAGTGCCAGACACAGCAGCACCATGGACAGGTGAGTATAGAAGTTCATGCTGTCAGTGTGCTATGCAGATGTCACACGTATAGCACAGTGACAATACACGCTGAACACACACAAGGACACATGCACACACATACGTAGCTACACCATGGACCGTGTGTGCGACGCACCCATGGGGTCTTGAGGGTTACTCGTCACCATGCCGGTGTAGGCTCAGGATGTCACAGTGGCCTGGCCCGGTTCAGTGACCCTGTCGGTGTCAATAATAGGGGGGTTTGGGATGTGGAGAATGTCTTTGTGACGCCACCTGTGGTGTGCAGCCAGTATTAGCCACCGCTGTGGGGGGGTCTTCTCTGGGGCGGTCTTCTCTGGGGCGGATGATAATGCAGCTCGGATGGTACAGTTCTCCACAGGCAGAGCTCAGGCCCAAGGGAGGATGTTGGGAGTAGTAGTCACTTATGGCGCAGGAGCGTGATGATTGGAGCGCCGGCAGTGATGGGACGACACAGAGGTTGCAGTGAAAGTTCTTTACTCACTGAAGTCACACCGCCTTTGGCGTGCCGTGCTCCGCTGTTATGGACTCCAGCCAATCACGGATAGTTCGGAGGTCAAGGCCGGTGTTTCCTTCTGGGTGTGCTTTCTGATGGTCTTTCCTCCACCCCAGCTCCTGGGCCATGGAACAGGTCACAGGTGCCTGCTGCACTCCCCGCAAACCCGTGGATCCCCCTTCTTCCTAAGAACCCGGGTCAAGCCTCCAGTTCCAGACCACGAGTCCCTTTCTAGTCTGTGTCTTTTTACTGACGTCTCCTCCTGAGTCTGACCTGGCGCGGACCACCGCCTGGTGCTAACTCAGTTGTGTGTGAGATGGCTCCTAACTTCCCCTGCAAGTGCCCGCCTCCCGGGTTTCTGAGCTAGTGAGCAAGAGGTCCCATACCTCATGATGGCCACCCCTGCACCTACCCTGGCCCAGTCCTAGTGAAAGATCTCCTGTGTTATGTGTTGGATGTGTTTTGGTGGTTTACCAGATGAATAGTGCACCTCGGGTGAGGTGCAGTACCCTGTGGTGCCTTAAGCCGTAGAGGCGCCACATGTGTTTTGCATGGATGCGTGAAAGAGGCCTTACTTAAAGGGTGACACACCAAAAAGATAAAAAACAAAGTGTCAAAAATGCGATAAAAACCCATGTTAAAAAAACACAAAAATGCAATGAAAAAATGCAAGTAACCTAATTTAAATAATACGTGCAGAAATTCTGGAACATGAAAACTGACCAAAAGCTGATGGTGGGAACGCGGCTTTAGTATTTCAGATAAACAAGGCCTCATCTATCAAAACTGTCTCTATTGCCCCTAGGAACCAATCACAGCTCATGTTAGATTTTGCCAGAACAGTTAAAGAAATAAAGTCTGTGTTGTAATTGGTTGCTAGGGGCAACAAAGACAGTTTTGGTAAATGAGGCCCACTGTGTAATATGGCTGTATATTATATTCAGTCATTTTAATTTATATAATTATTATTTAATCTATACATGTAGGCGTGTGCAGATGAAATAAACATTACAAAGTGAAGGACATGTTAATGTTTTGCACTCGATGATCTTGTAGCCATCCATATGTCCTTTCAGTTTTGTCTACATCACAGTGATTCAGCATATTCACCGTACATACACATTATAGCAGTGGTTTCTGTGTCGCCACCTAGTACAGTAAACATACAGTGCAGCCATCACTGTGACTGATGATTTACATTAGACAAGAACAGATTTTCATAACTATTGTGAAGCCCCTCCAGTGTTGTGTCGGTGCATTACCTTCAGGGACTCCACGTAGCTGGATCTTGTCACAGGTAGGAGATCTTCTATTTAGGATTGTCGTGACGCCACTCTCAGAATTGCGGTCAGTGGGGACCGCCACTGCAGGTTAAGGGATGCCTGGGGCTGATGGTGGGTGCAGCCAGTTGTAATAGCCTCCTGAGAGTGAGGCAAGCCCCAGGGCCCTGTGTAGGTGTGTAGAACCACAAGGCGCAGAATAACTCCACACAAGCAGAATGTCTTTCAGGGGTTTTACTCACTGTTGATGGCAGGGTGAGTAACCCGGGCGTAGCTGGGATGAACCAGGCTGGAACCAGGTATCCTTCAGGCTGACTGATGAGGGTGGCTACCGACTCGCCTTCCTTAGCCCTTCTGTGGTTTGTGGTAACCCCGACTTTTAGTCCCTATGGGGGTCACCCAGGGAAGTAGCTGCTCCCCTCGTTTGTTTGCCGTTTGCTTGTCGCCTGGACCAGATCACTCCAGCTGCTTGCCTCCTGTGAACTATGGGCCCTAACTGTGGCTACGTGGCTGCGGCTTTTGTGGTGTTGTGGCGTGGGCTTTAAGGGCCCCACACCGGCAGGTTTAGCAAGGAAAGGTGGATCTATCCCCGCATTGGGATCTGCCGCCCGTTTGGGCCTGGTACTCCCTGACAGTCTCCGTACTTTCCACTACGCTGCTCTCTCTAGCTGTGTGTGGTGTTCGGGCAGCACTACCAGGTGACCGTTCTCCCCCGTCGGTAGTCACTGCGCGGACGCTGTTAGACTGCAACAGCTCCAGGGTCTGCTTCTGCTCTTCCTGGACTGCACACTAAACTGGCTCACTCGTGGGACCTGCACTGCTGCTCCTGTCTGAGCTCCACTGCCATGCTCCTCACTCCTCCACTCTCTGCTTCAGACTCCTCCTTCTCTTTTCCCCTTTGTGCCTGCCTACGCCACCTAGCAACCAGGCTCTCTACCACACCCCTTGAGTGGAGATGGAGGCTTCGCCCCCTCCACTCCTCAAGTGGAGGTGAAGGCTTTGCCCCCCTCCTGGGATCCCCAGGGGTCCTCTCAAAGGTACATGTGTGAGACCTGATCACTATGCGCCTGTGTAGTCACACCTCGGTCAGCCTTCTGGATTACCTGTATTGTACTGTCCCCAGCATGGGTGCAGTACTCAGTGGTGCCTGACCAGGTCAGGGGCGCCACATTCCCCCTTAGTTATCACCAGCACGTCCTCGGGCTGCAAGACAACATTTTAAAATGCGTAAAACATTAAAACATGGTAAAACTTTTAAAACCACCAGGTACCATACATCACCACCCTCCACCCACAAGTCCGTTAACCCACCCAAAACCCTCTCACGTTGGCCGCGCCTTCAGCCACTTCTGGCAGGATGTAGAGGCGGCTTTCATGGGCTGGTGGTTTCAGGGTATACCTGGCCTGGTGGAGCCGCGCCTTCAGCCTCTTCTGGCAGGATGTAGAGGCGGCCTCCACAGCTGGTGCTGACCAGGTACCCTCTTTGTGGTGGAGAGCCAGGCCCCATAAACAGGCATGCTCCCTGGTTGCAGGCGAGCCAAGGCCCCATAAACGGATGTGCTCCCTGGTTGCAGGTGAGCCAAGCCCCTAAACAGGCTGGCTCTGGTGGTGGTACCTCTGGGGTAACTATTTACACTGCGAGAGTTTGTGGCTATAGCCAGTTCATAGCCTTAAGGTTTATGGGTTTCTCACATTAGTTTATGTGGGCACATTTCTTGAACATGTAAACGTTGCAAACTGGTCAAAACTGTAACTTGCTGTACTTCTTTCTTTACTTTACATAGATTCCTCCTTACCAGGGCTTGGGCCTGTAGGGCTGCGGCACCTGTTGTTTTCTTCATTTCTCTCATCATCGGAGGTAGTCTCATCAGTGGGTCCTTTATCTTTCCTTTCTTCTTCTGTATCTGTTTCTTTTTCTTGTGGTATGGAGACAACTGGGTTGCTATAGGAATCTCTGGTACATGGCGTAACGTCAAGTGCATACCATCCTCTTTCTCCCTGATGCATTGTGAATTCCACTGTATCTCCCATCTGTAAGTTCCTTCCCGGATGTCCTCTGGGCAAATGGGCTCTAACATCCCTTCTATTCACAAATATGCCTTCTTTTATACCAGGAGCTACTATGAAACCATATCCACTCTTCAAACTGAAATCCTCTACTACACCACGACAAAGTGGACCTCTAACCTGGGATTTGGCCCTTCTCAGGAACCGTTTCTCTTCCAAGTCTCTGGCCATGACTTCGTCTTTCTGCTCTGGAGACTGCGGTGCAGGGGAAAGCTTGGTTCTGCTACGGCGCCGTGTCCTACGGGCTGGGTTCTGCTGGGTTGTTACTTCACTGCCTGCAGGCCCCCAGGTGAGGTTTCTAGGCAACTCTTCCTCTTCATCCCAGCGGGAATACGGCAGCATCTCTGGCTCTGGGCATGGATCCACTGCTGATGGCTCCGGGGTCAGCTCCTCAGCTTCCTGGCCTCCTCTCCCCCTTAGTTCTTCGGAGCACTCCTGTTGTGGCAGCGCCGGGGATGGGTGGTCATCAGCAGGCCCGGGCTGGGGACTCTTTGGCGTGGTTGCTGCAGAAGTCGCCTTGGGGGTGTGCGGAGGGAGCAGATACCGATCCACCATCTCTTGTGGGAACTGGGCCTCTAGGTCAGCCTTCAGCTTCCAGTATTCGGGGTCCTCTCCTATCAGGGACTTCCTAGTAGGGACTTCCTTAGACTGGGGAGCGGTGTCTGCTCTGGCCTTGCAGGCCGGGGTAAACAGTGGTACATTCTTGTCTTGGCGGGCCGCGCCTGACATGGCGGCGGCCTGGTCTTGGCGGGCCGCGCCTGACATGGCGGCGGCCTGGATCAGCGTTGCTGTCGCAGTCTCACTCAGGGTCGCAGCTGGAGTCTTAGCGGGCATCGCTACTGTGGCCGGTTCTTGGCGGGCCGGGCCTAGCAAGGCGGCGGCCTGGGTCAGCGTCACACCCGCGGCATGGATGAGGGTCGCGGTGGCAGCCGGATCTTTGCGGGCCGGGCAAGGTATCGCTGCGGCGGCCTGAGCTTGGCGGGCCGGGCAGGGCATCGCTGCTGCGGCCTGGTCCAGCGTCGCCGCGCCGGGCGCCTCTTCAGGGACCGCGGGCGTGGCAGCAGGGGTCGGGGCACTCGCGCTGGCAGGGGCAACACTGGACTCACCCATCGGTGGCACCATCGGGGTCTGAGTCGTCGCCGCTCGGTCTGGCACTCGTCGCGTGGCTCTCCCCTGGTAGGCCTGAACCGCTGCAGCCATCTCCAGAAGCTCCGTGCGTTCCTCTCTGATCTGCTCTACGACCCTGGCCTCCAGTCGGTCGCAGAACTGGGCAAGCTCCCGATACCACCAGGCAGCGGAGCCTGGTTCTGGGCCTCTGCGTTCAGACGCCATTTCCTCTGCGCCTTCTTCTGCACGATTTCCCAGCAGCGGACTCGTCGCTGCCTCCAGTAGCAGGCTCTTCAGTTTCTGCTCTGCCTCTTCCAGCAGCAGGCTCCTGGCTCCCTTTCTGTCCCGACGTCTCTGAACGCCTCCGCTCTCTTCACTTGCGAGGTCAGGACTCTGCAGGGGATCTCTGGGTAGCCACACCTCTTCGTGGGCGGTAACTTCTCCCAGCGCGGGCTGCTGTTGTTTTTCAGCGCGTTTTTCATGGTGGCAATATGGCGGCGCTTCCAATTTTCCAAGCGGACCGCCCAGGCACATGGTCACCTGTCTGAACAGGTCTAGTCCTTATCCTGTTCGTGACGCCAGATGTGAAGCCCCTCCAGTGTTGTGTCGGTGCATTACCTTCAGGGACTCCACGTAGCTGGATCTTGTCACAGGTAGGAGATCTTCTATTTAGGATTGTCGTGACGCCACTCTCAGAATTGCGGTCAGTGGGGACCGCCACTGCAGGTTAAGGGATGCCTGGGGCTGATGGTGGGTGCAGCCAGTTGTAATAGCCTCCTGAGAGTGAGGCAAGCCCCAGGGCCCTGTGTAGGTGTGTAGAACCACAAGGCGCAGAATAACTCCACACAAGCAGAATGTCTTTCAGGGGTTTTACTCACTGTTGATGGCAGGGTGAGTAACCCGGGCGTAGCTGGGATGAACCAGGCTGGAACCAGGTATCCTTCAGGCTGACTGATGAGGGTGGCTACCGACTCGCCTTCCTTAGCCCTTCTGTGGTTTGTGGTAACCCCGACTTTTAGTCCCTATGGGGGTCACCCAGGGAAGTAGCTGCTCCCCTCGTTTGTTTGCCGTTTGCTTGTCGCCTGGACCAGATCACTCCAGCTGCTTGCCTCCTGTGAACTATGGGCCCTAACTGTGGCTACGTGGCTGCGGCTTTTGTGGTGTTGTGGCGTGGGCTTTAAGGGCCCCACACCGGCAGGTTTAGCAAGGAAAGGTGGATCTATCCCCGCATCGGGATCTGCCGCCCGTTTGGGCCTGGTACTCCCTGACAGTCTCCGTACTTTCCACTACGCTGCTCTCTCTAGCTGTGTGTGGTGTTCGGGCAGCACTACCAGGTGACCGTTCTCCCCCGTCGGTAGTCACTGCGCGGACGCTGTTAGACTGCAACAGCTCCAGGGTCTGCTTCTGCTCTTCCTGGACTGCACACTAAACTGGCTCACTCGTGGGACCTGCACTGCTGCTCCTGTCTGAGCTCCACTGCCATGCTCCTCACTCCTCCACTCTCTGCTTCAGACTCCTCCTTCTCTTTTCCCCTTTGTGCCTGCCTACGCCACCTAGCAACCAGGCTCTCTACCACACCCCTTGAGTGGAGATGGAGGCTTCGCCCCCTCCACTCCTCAAGTGGAGGTGAAGGCTTTGCCCCCTCCTGGGATCCCCAGGGGTCCTCTCAAAGGTACATGTGTGAGACCTGATCACTATGCGCCTGTGTAGTCACACCTCGGTCAGCCTTCTGGATTACCTGTATTGTACTGTCCCCAGCATGGGTGCAGTACTCAGTGGTGCCTGACCAGGTCAGGGGCGCCACACTATCAGCAGCTAAATATTGTTAAAGGGGAATCTGTCTGCAACCCCCTCTCCTTCCCCTGTCCCCCAAAAAAACATTATCTACCTGCAGGTATAGTGATAATTTCACACATCCATGTTTGATGGACCATACTCACATAGAATGCACAGACAAAGGGTGATTTACACGCTGCGATCTCGCTAGCGAGCGCACCCGCCCCCGTCTGTTGTGCGTCACGGGCAAATTGCTGCCCGTGGCGCACAACATCGCTTACACCCGTTACAAGGACTTACCTTCCCTGCGACGTGGCTGTGGCCGGCAAACCGCCGCCTTTCTAAGGGGGCGTTTCGTGCGGCGTCACAGCGACGTCACACGGCAGCCGTCCAATAGAAGCGGAGGGGCGGAGATGAGCGGAACGAACATCCCGCCCACCTCCTTCCTTCCTCATTGCGTGCGGCCGCAGGTACGAGGTTGTTCCTCGTTCCTGCAGTGTCACAAATAGCTATTTGTGCTGCCGCAGGAACGACAAACAACCTCGCTACTGACCAGACACCGATTTTTGGTAAATGAATGACGTATCACAGACCAACGATTTTTGCCTCTTTTGCGATCATTTAAGGTCGCACATAGGTGTTACACGCTGTGATATCGCTAACGACGCCGGATGTGCGTCACAAACACCGTGACCCTGACGATATATCGTTAGCGATGTCGCAGCGTGTAAATGGCACTGGTCCTGAGGAAGAGGTTGTCACCTTGAAACGCGTAGACCTATGAAATAAAAGAATACTCATCTTCAGCAACATTATACGTCTTCATTTGGCTGATGCGCAGCATTAACCCCTTTTCTGCCTTATCTTGTAACTCTATAGAATAACATGGTTATGTGTGGTATCTGTGTTAAAACCTGATATCACACATACCTGAAACACGGATGTCTGAAACCAGCCTAAGGGTACGGTTCCACTTGCGTTTTGCATGGACAAGTGCAATCCGAAAAAAACATTGGACTGCACTCGCACCACTGCAAAACTATGGAGCAGTGTCCATCTGCGATTGATTACTAATGCCATATGCCATGAGAAACGCTGTGTTTGGCAGCGATTCTCGGCTCACGCACCCCCATACAAGTCTATGGGTGTGTGTAAAACATCGAACCGCACTCGAATGTCATCCGACTGCAGTGCGATGTACGTGTCGCGGGCGGGGACGCTGTGCTCACCCACTGCTCGGGTCCGGCTGCTGCTGCTGCTGCTGCTCGGTGGTGGCTCGAGCGGTGGGCCGGATCCCGGGGACTCAAGCAGCGCTCCTCGCCCGTGAGTGAAAAGGGGAATGATTTTGGGGATTTATTGTCCGTGACGCCACCCACGGTTGTGGTGAGGTTGTGACACCACCGCTGCTCTGGATGGGGATCCCGGGAGCGATGACAGGGAGCAGCTTGGATGTTGTTTTTCCCCTCCGTGGGTAGGTGGGGGTTGGTTGTCCCGGGGCCCGGTAAGGGGAGGATGGCAGGTGGGTTACGGGACCTGGTGAGGTGCAGGGTCGCGGGGGCAGCGCGGTACCGCACGGGACAGTGGTACTCACTCAGCCAATGATGAACACAAAGTCTCAGGTAAAACAAACGGCTGGATGGACGGGTCCCACAGACGGCTGCGGTGGTTCTTCTCCCGGTAGGTTGGCGGTGACTGCCTTTCCCTGCACCTGTGTTGTGTTCTTGGTTCTGGTGGCTTCCCACCGGTAACCCGCTCCCCAGCTTGGATGGATGCTGAGGGAGCCCCTTTTGCCCGCAGGCTCTGGCCCTGGGAACTGTAGCCTTGGCGGTGACTGTATTTCCCTTCACAGTTTGAGCTGTTGCCTTGAATCGGGTCTTGACTGCTGGGAAACCCCGGAGGTTCCCTCCGCTAACGGATTTGATCGGTTTTACGGCGACTCCAAGCCTGGTCAGGGTCCGTAGGCCCTGCCGAATGGTGCTGGCTTCTCTTCGCTCCCCGATCCGGTACCGGCGGGCCACCGCCCATCCCCGGTCCTTATGGTTCACGTCAATCTGCCTCGCCTGCAGACGGTCACCACCGTCTGACAACCTTGCTGTATGTGCCCGGGCCACGCACCCGGACACGGTGAGTCTCCTCTACTACCACTTCCCTTTTCCACTCCTAAAACTGAACTAACTGCCTTTTCCTGCCTCCAGGACTGTAAACTCCTCGGTGGGTGGGGCCAACCGCCTGGCTCCACCCCCTGGTGTGGACATCAGCCCCTGGAGGGAGGCAACAAGGATTTTTGCCTGACTTCGGTGTGCCTAGCCGGAGTGTGGGGTGTGTTGTTGCAGTACCTGTGACGACCTGGCTTGTCCAGGGCGCCACATACGCAGAAACAGGCAGCGGAGGAGATGGTGAGAAAGTGCTCCTTCCCTCTGCTCCCCAGCAGTGATACGATCGCAAGATCGCATCACAGTCGCATGACCCTCGGCTGACGCTCGCAGCAGAAGGTCATTAGCATATCACTTCTGATGCTCTCACTATGCGCAAGTAGAACCATACCCTATATTTGAGTTTCCTGACTTGAACTCGGCATATATGAAGCTGCAATGTTTGAGTCAGGAAACCATGGCCAGTGTGTATATTACTGTCTGAATATGGACCACAAAACATGGATGTGTGAAACTGGCCTAAGTACTAAATGATGCTGGTATTTTCAATTATTTGATGGTCGAAATGCCTTTCCATTCTCTTGTGCACTCCACCATGCCTACCAACCTACCACCCCTGTCCCAATAAAGACAGACTCAATAGTTGGATAAGAAGGGGAGGAGGAATCCTGTATTATGAAGACCAAGGGCAGTCTAAAGGCCGCTTTACACGCTACGACATTGCTAGCAATTGCTAGTGATGTCGAGCGCAAAAGCACCCGCCCCCATTGTACATGCGATATCATGTGATTGCTGCCGTAGCGAACATTATTGCTACGGCAGCGTCACACGCACATACCTGCTCTGCGACGTCGCTGTGACCGGTGAACCGCCTCCTTTCTAAGGGGGTGGTTCGTTCAGCGTCACAGCGACATCACAGCAGCGTCACCGAACCGCTGCCCAATAGAAGTGGAGGGGCGGAGATGAGCGGGACGTAACATCCCGCCCACCTCTTTCCTTCCTCATTGCAGCCGGCCGCAGGTAAGGAGAGGTTCCTCGTTCCTGCGGTGTCACATATAGCGATGTGTGCTGCCGCAGGAGTGACGAACTACTTCGTACACCGAGCAGCAGCGATATTCGAGAATAGGGGGGGATGTCACCGATGACCGATTTTGACCGTTTTTGCGACGATTCAAAATCGCTCATAGGTGTCACACGCAAAGACATCGCTAAAGCAACCGGATGTGCGTCACAAAATCCGTGACCCCAAAGAGATCGCTTGAGCGATGTCGCAGCGTGTAAAGTGGCCTTTATCCTCCGGGCAGCGCATGCCCCATAGCCTGGAAGATAGAAGATATAAAAGATGATTTTTCCAAAACGACCGACCATCCAGGAGGCGTACAGGTATGGCTAATTTTACCATTAAGCCACCTGTATACCCATATTAATAACTAAAAATACCTTAAAAAAAAGTGGTGACAGATTCTCTTTAAATGACAAGAGAGCAGAATACACTTCCTACAAACGTGAGGAACATAAAATGTATGTATATGACACTAGAAAGCGAAAGCAATCCCCACGTGGCTCTGTGCCCGTCGCTGTTGGTGCTGCTTTGATGTGGTATCTTATTCCTATAATTGCGCTTTGTACAATGCAGACCGGTTTGACTCTCTGAGCTTTGTGGTATTCGAGAGGAATTTGGGCCGTCTTCCAAGCACATTTCATTACTTTATAGAGCTGTTTAGATTCTGCACCATGTAACTGGATGTAATATACAATTCTAGAGGCCAAATAAGAAATGCAATTCAGTCCACGTCACAACCATCATGTGCTATAGTAGAACACTTGTTATCTGGGCTTCGGGCTCAACAGAGTACCATGGCTCAATGGAAAATGTGACTTTTACACCCACATAGCCACACCACTGCGAATCTGAAAGAATGATCTCTAATCAGTATTATCAATAATGATTCCTAATTAACATTACCTAACATTTTGACTGTGATTTACTTAACCTTTCCTAATATCATCAGATAGGTAAGGATCAGAGCTCAATAGTCTAAAGCGGGCTTTACACGCTACGAGATCGCTACAGTGATCTCGTTGGGGTCACGAAATTTGTGACGCACATCCGGACGCTTTAGCGATGCCGTTGCGTGTCACACCTATGAGCGATTTTGCATCGTCGCAAAAACGTGCAAAATCGCTCATCGGTGACATGGGGGTCCATTCTCAAATATCGTTACTGCAGCAGTAACGAAGTTGTTCCTCGTTCCTGCGGCAGCACACATCGCTCCGTGTGACACCGCAGGAACGAGGAACCTCACCTTACCTGCCTCCCGGCCACAATGCGGAAGGAAGGAGGTGGGCGGGATGTTCGTCTCGCTCATCTCCGCCCCTCCGCTTCTATTGGGCGGCGGTTCAGTGACGCTGCTGTGACGCTGAACGAACCACCCCCTTAGAAAGGAGGTGGTTCGCCGGTCACAGCGACGTCTCAGGGAAGGTAAGTCCGTGTGACGGGTCCGGGCGATGTTGTGCGACACGGGCAGAGATTTGCCCGTGTCGCACAACTGATGGGGGCGGGTACGCACGCTGGCGATATCGGTACCGATATCGCAGTGTGTAAAGCGGCCTTTAGAGATAGTTGAATTCAGAGCATCTTGGACACGAATTGATATATTTTTTAATTTTAGACTTTTTATTCAGACACGGCAATAAATAATATATATATATATATTTTTTTCTAATAGTTTCATCTTTTTTTGTATTAGTCCCCAACGGCACTTGATTGCAAATACTCTGCTATGTCTTTTAGGCCTCTTTCACACATACGTGCCTCTGGTACGTGTTTGGCAGTTTTCTCACGTACCGGAGACACGTACACACGTAGACCTATGTATTCCTATAGTTTTGGACACACATAAGTATTTGCGCACGGAACGTGTGTCCGTTCCGTACTTACGTGTGTCCGTGTGTTTCTCACACCGACATGTCCGTTTTCTCTCCGGCATCACGGGTGTCACACGTAACACAAACGTGTCACACGTAACGCAAACAGACCACACGGATGTGTTCCATGTGACACACACCAGAGAAAAGACGTGTCTGTGAGAAAAAAAAAACAAAACTTTACTCACCTTCTCCAGCCCTGCAGTCTCTGCCGTTGCTGTCACTTGGTTCCGACCCTCGCTCATTATGCTCATTGCATATTCACTTCACTGCGGCCGGAAGCAGCAGCAGCGGGGAGTCGGCAGGACCGAGACCGAAGAGCAGCACCACGGACAGCGACGCCAGGGACAGGTGAGCAGAAAGTTCCCGTTCTTCGTGTGTTATCATGGAGAACACACGGAGAACACACATAGCCCATAAACACGGCTCACGGAGGGCAAAACGCACCTCTGACATGTCTGTAAAAAACGTGCCTGGTTTTTCACGAACGTGTGAAAGAGGCCTTAAAGGGGTTGTCAGTGGAAAACAAAGCTTTGCCTAAGGATCTTTATATGTAAAACATGATAAACTCAGTTATACAAACCTACAGGCACCAAACCTGATGCAGCGCAGAAACAGGAAGTTGCTACCTGCACGACTGCTGCAGCCTGTGATTGGCTGCAGCAGTTAGGTGACTTTGAGCAGCGTGTCACCATACAACATCCTATGATGCACTGGTAAAGACACCTGACCGCTGCAGATAATCATATTTTTGAATACCTAGAACAGGATGAGTTGACATGACACCCTTACCAAAAATCTGGTGTGCTACCAAGTTGGGGAATAGTAAGGAAAACACAGCAGCAGATATCTGTAAAGGGCTCTCTAGTTAGCACAGGCATAGGGGATCCTTTTGAATTTTAGGTGATGGTTTGAATAACTTTCCACAGTGTAGCTACTGTATATATGCAAGCGCCTCGTTACCTTATATGATGGAACAGTGAAAGGCCTAGTGCCATTTTTTTATACTATTTGTGCAAGATGAGGGTGATTAGGAGTATATACAGCATTTCTTCACATCGATCTATAATAACTATATCTGTAGTGAATAATGAAATCAAGAATATATGGCTATATGTCAGGGCCAGGTGGACGGGCAGACCCAGGAGGTGGATCCACTGGGCCGAACTCCTAGATGGTAGTAAAGAGTCCGGTAGCTGGGGCACTATAAACAGCAGAACAGTCCGTGCACACGAGTATAGCGGAGAAGTCCCTGGGACCACGGAGTCACGGGTGGTAGTCCGGGTGACGCAGCTCTGGTTCGGAAGCCGAGATGGTGTCAGGCGGGGTCCGGAACCTTTGGAGCGAGGTGATGAGTCACCGCAGGGATCCGGGATGGTGCGGACTGTCAGCTGGCAGATGGACAGCGTTCGGGGTTCGGGATACGGCAGGACTGGATGGCGAGGCAGGCACGGCTCTACGAGAGAGAGAGGTAAGTACATGCACAGAAACACCAGGAGACCTGACTCCTAGCTTAGGAAACACGAAGATCAGGCCCCGCCCCCTTGGACAATAACCCCCTATATACCCTGTACCTGTTTAGCCTCATTTCCTGTTTAATGGACGCTGGCCCTTTAAGAAAGGGTCAGTGACCGCGCGCGCGCCCTAATGCGCATGCGCGCCGCCCGGGTGCCAGAAGCCAGGGAAGGAGGCTGCGAGGAGGACGCAGGGGAGCCGGCCAGGGCCTGGGAAGCCGTCGGGCGCCGGGATCGGAGACCAGGGGGCCTGGGAAGGACGGGCACCGGAGGCTGGAGAGCGGGGAGCGTGGCAGGTGAGCCGGGGAGCGGGGGTGAGGACCCGGGGAGCGTGACACTATACAATAGCATTATTTTTATAAATCAACTTTTTAATATATTTACATTGATTGTACAAGCAAAAATGCAGTAGAATTTGAAGAAAAAAAATGCAATGAGAAAAAAGAATCACACCAGAATAATCTGGAAAATTATACAAGAAATATTCTAAAAAGTAATATTATATTTTTAGTTCCTAAATTATACTATACTATACATGAAAATAGGCGGCTACTGTATTTGTCACGGAGACAGCCCGGGAGAGCACATAGATAAATCCACCCCTGCCACCAATTGTCATGATCAGCACTCTGCTGCCCCCTAATGTTAGCACAGTTACGCAAATGAATCACAATTAATAGACAAGGTTGCAGTGTTTTCACTACTAGGCGATTATTAGGGAGCTCACAGTGAGTGTATAGTATATATACAACCGATTCCAACTCATCGAATATATATATATATATATATATATATATATATATATTTATATATACCTCTGTACAGTCTGTCTGTAAAGTTCCACAATAACCCAAGAAAAGCTACTAGCTGCAACCACCAATCGCTTATAGAGGCCGATTGAACACTTGTTATAGGCAGAGTATGGCTTTGGGGATGCGTTTATAGAACAAGAGGACTGAAGCTATTAAATTGTATATACTTAATCCAAAAGTAGGCAGTATTTATAAAAATATACAAAAGATAGTACAAAGAGGACAAAACAATACACTAAGTCATTGACTAAACCTGATGTCACAGCAATGGCTTCAAATTTAGGGAGGGAAGAACTCCAATGGAACGTGTAACAGTCCTACACGGCAATGTACCTTCCTGGTATTGAACAAGGAGTAAATTCAAACTTCTGTACTTAACAAAAAGTTCCTCCCACATGCCTCCCCTGGGTAACCTTGTGGGGGCTGTTTGTGGGATGTCCTGGCCCTTCAGAATGTATGAGATACCCAACTTTTCAGATATCTTCACCCTTGGAGGTCCCAGGTGGGAGATATTACCATCACCTTTCCTATCACGATTTTATCTGTTCATAGATAGGAAACATGGCACTGGTATTGTCATCAATGCGGCAAATGTTCATTTGGTGGGACCGTGACCATCGTCCAGCGACACATAACAATGTTTTGCATTCACCACTTCATTACAAATTCAAAAATATGACTTTCCTATCTATTATTGATGTAGTGCATAAAACATCAATTCATAATTTCTATAAGGGAACAAAAGATTTGAATTTACTATAGTTTTCTGCTCAATGAGACGCTTATCTCTACCGGTTGTAAATCTGTTCTTCTCCAGATTCTTGTACATTTAAGCTGAGGCTGAGCTCACATCAGCTATTTCTTTAATTACGTGCTTCCCAAAGGAGATCAGCTGTAAAGGGGTCATGTTGAGGTTGAGTGTTATCATAATGAATGCTGAAGTTAGACTAATTATGGAACTTCTTATAGATTTGCAATCATATCTTTAACACTATGTAATATATCTGAACAGAGAACTCTTTTTCTTTCTTCTCCTGGACTAAACTTTCACTCTCAATTTAGGGTAAAATCTGTAAAATCTGTATTCAGTGCATAGCATAGCACAGACTTTCCCATTACTACTCGCTTTTAAAATTCTATGGACTAGAGAGTAGCTAGAGGCAGACACAGACATCCTGCTGCAAGTTCTCCCAAAAACAGTTATTTTTCTGCATAGAACTTTATAAGCACCAACTCTCATCTCCTATCTCAGTAATGGGAAAGTTTTGCATTCACTGAAGACAGATTTTACCCATGAAGTTTGAGAATAAGGGGTACTTTACACGCTGTGACATCGCTGCCGATATATCATCGGGGTCACGCCATTAGTGACGCACATCCGGCGCCGGTAGCGACATCGCAGCGTGTAACACAAATGAGCGATGATGAACGAGCGCAAAAATGTGCAAAATCGTTGCTCGTTGATACGTCGTTCATTTTCATAATATCGGTGCTGCTGCAGGTATGATGTTGTTTGTCATTCCTGCAGCAGCACACATCGCTATGTGTGACGCCGCTGGAATGACAAACATCTCCTTACCTCCGTCCACCGGAACAGGAGGAAGGAAGGAGGTGGGCGGCATGTTCCGGCCGCTCATCTCCTCCCCTCCTTTTCTATTGGGCGGCAGTTCAGTGACGCTGCTGTGACGTCGCTGTGACGCTAAACGAACCACCCCCTTAGAAAGGAGGCGGTTCGCCGGTCACAGCGACGTCGCAGAGCAGGTATGTGCGTGTGACGCTGCCGTAGCGATAATATTCGCTACGGCAGCAATCATCGGCTGTGCGACGGGGGCGGGTGCAACTCGCGCTCGACATCGCTAGCAAATGGTAGCGATGTCGCAGCGTGTAAAGTACCCCTAACTCCTGCATCAAATCTGCACCTTCTGGCAAAAAAACACACAAAAAAAGCATCCGGATTGGGTCCGGTTTTGGTGTGTTTTTTTTTAGTGAAGTCAATGGCTGGAAGGAATAAAAAACGCAGGAAAAAAACGACCCAACAATTGACATGCTGCAGATTTTTTAATGCATCAAAATCTGCATCAAATCTGCAGCGCTAGCACAGCACTTCAGAAATCTCATAGACTTTGCTGGCATCAGGAGAAGCATGCAAAATTTGATGCAAATTTTGAAAAGACAAAAAAAAGGCGTAAAAAAAACTGCAGCGTGTGCATAAGGCTTTACTCTTGAAGGCTATGTTTTGAGAACACAAAAGTAGGAACACACATTAATTATTGTTTTTGAGAAATGTAATACTAATCGATGGATGTTAAAATCGTATTATACAACTCTAAAGAGGATGTCTAATACTTCCTGGACGGTATGATTTTCTTTTTTTGGCCAATTCGTCTATTTTTAGGTAAACATTTTTTTTCTCTCTTTTTTTTTCTCTTTTTATCTTTCCCTTTAAGATTGTATACATTATTTTTCAGTTATACCTAAATTTTGGAGACATGACTGAGTTTTAGTACAGTGGTTTGAAGTCGGCCTTAAAATGACAAAATATGGTATTGAAACCAAGATGGCACAGCTACTGATGCTTTTAAAGGGAATTTGTTAGCAGGTTTTTGTTACCTCATCTGAGAGCAACATAATGTAGGCAAAGACACCCTGAATCCAATGATGTATCACTTAGATTACTGGATGCAGCCATTCTGATGTAATCTGAGGTTTTAGATGTAGCAATGCAGCAGAGCTGATAAGAGTTGTCCTGCCCACACCAGGCTCTCAATAGAAATTGTACATTTATTGTGAAGTGTCAATCACAGGAGGGGGGCTTATCGGATCACATGGCAGGAGGCACTTAAGCTGGTGTCACACATAACGACGACGACAACGACGTCGCTGCTACGTCACCATTTTCTGTGACGTTGCAGCGACGTCCCGTCGCTGTCGCTGTGTGTGACATCCAGCAACGACCTGGCCCCTGCTGTGAGGTCGCCGGTCGTTGCTGAATGTCCAGCTTCATTTTTTGGTCGTCACTCTCCCGCTGTGACACACACATCGCTGTGTGTGACAGCGAGAGAGCGACGAAATGAAGCGATCAGGAGCCGGCACTGGCAGCTGCGGTAAGCTGTAACCAGCGTAAACATCGGGTAACCAAGGGAAGACCTTTCCCTGGTTACCCGATGTTTACGCTGGTTACCAGCCTCCGCTCTTGCTGCCAGCGCCGGCTCCTGCACTGTGACATGTGGCTGCAGTATGCATCGGGTAATTAACCCGATGCATACTGTAGCAAGGAGAGCAAGGAGCCAGCGCTAAGCAGTGCGCGCGGCTCCCTGCTCTCTGAACTGTGACATGTAGATGCAGCACACATCGGCTTAATTAACCTGATGTGTGCTGCAGGAGAGCAAGGAGCCAGCGCTAAGCGCGGCTCCCTGCTCTCTGAACTGTGACATGTAGCTGCAGCACACATCGGGTTAATTAACCCGATGTGTGCTGCAGGAGAGCAAGGAGCCAGCGCTAAGCGCGGCTCCCTGCTCTCTGCACATGTAGCACAGCGACCTTATGATCGCTGCTTCTGCTGTGTTTGACAGCTAAGCAGCGATCATAACAGCGACTTACAAGGTCGCTGTTACGTCACCGAAAATGGTGACGTAACAGCGACGTCGTTGTCGCTGTCGTTTAGTGTGACACCAGCTTTAGTCACATAAATAATAATTACCAAGTCATAAAGCTTTTAGTTTAAGTAAACAACAGCACACAGCTTGATAAGAGAAGCACAGTTGATTTTTCTTTTGATCCCATACAGCATTCTGTCCTTAGCTTACATAGCAAACACCTCCTGACAGATTCCCTTTAGTTAAGGCCATAATCAGCTGCATCTACACTATCCTTAATATACAATTGGAAAAAGCCTGTAAACAATTCTGGTTTAGTAAAGGTCTTTTTAACAGCTGGGTCCTGCAGCATACACTTGTACCAGGCATTGATATGTGGCATCTTCTCCAAAACCCTAGAAAGACAAAACAAATAATGGGCATATATTCCACTACTAAAAATGTAAACTCCAAAATCAACTATTACTATTTCAAAATGTAATTTCTATTCAACTATTTTCTAGTTATAGGCAAATTGGTTGTCAAATAAAATGGCTGCAATTATGCCTTGTGAGATATCCTAGACTCTAAGTTAATGCCATATTTTTTGGATTATAAAACGCAAAATTTTGGCAGGAAAATGAGGATGCGTCTTATAACCCGAATATAGCTTACCGGTAGGTGGTGGAGATTGGTAGCAGGAGGCAGGTGCAATGCTGCGGGCTGCTGGTACTGTGCTGGGGCCGCTGTGCTGGAGGCCACTGGTGCTGTGCTGGCAGCTGCTTTGCTGGGAACTGCTGGCGCTCTGCTGGGGACCGCTGTGCTGGGGAACTGTGAGGCAGGGGCGGTGCGGCTTCAAATAATGGTGCACAAAGTTGGCTCAAGATCTCATCTGTGCACGTGCTGCCTCCAGCCCAGCAGCGGACTTAAAGAAAGTGGCACCCGGAAGTGGCGTGTGCGAAAATGAGATCTCAGCTTGTCATTAAGCCGATAGTGCAATCTGCACATACGCCGACCTCGGGCGCAATTTCTTTGAAGCCTGCACCGCTAACCTTAGGATAGCTCCTGCCTCACCTCACGGCCCGCAGCACAGCAACCCGCAGCACAGCAACCCCCAGCACAGCGGCCCCCAGACCTCAGCAGTTTCTGGATCTTGCCTGCATCAAGCTGCCCGCAGCGAGCATCTTGGACGCCCCGCCGCAGCATTGCCCTGCTCCACCACAGGCCCTGCCTCCTGTGACCCTGCTCCACCACTGCTACCGCCCTCTTTCCGGTAAGACACTACCGGATTATAAAACGGACCCCATTTTTTTTACCATTTTTTTTTTTCTAAATTTGGGGTGTTTTTTATAACCCGCTGCATCTTATAAACCAAAAAATACAGTAAATCCGCTGGGTTCAAAAGGACTGATTAGCTCTCCTGACATGTCAGACATGCTGAAGTGTGGCGCCCCTGAGGCTTCCGTCGCCACAGGTCATTGCACCCCACCAGCGGTGTGATGCCCCATTCTGGGAGAGGAAGAGAGTGAACTCCGGTCCCCTGGTAAATCCACACTACACCCATTGCTGGGACACACAGGACCAGGGAAAGTGGCAGGCAACCCTCCCATGCTGCATGCTGAGAGGGGCTGTAAGACCCATCCCTGCTCCCATAGGGTGGTAGCTTAGCAACTGGGGAGGTGGGAGGAGCCACCAGAGAGCAGATAGAGAAAGGAAGGTCAAGTTAGTTTCAGTTTACCTCAGGGAGAGAGAGAAGCAGCATGTAGTTGGAGAACAAGAACGAGAGCAAGGAGGGAGGAGGAGGCCTGCTGGAGGCAGGCAAGGAGGAGAAAGAAAGGAAAGAAAGAAAGAAAGAAAGGAAAGGAAGCTCCAAGTCAGCCAGGAGCAGAGGAACTGAAAGAGACGCTTCCTGGTGAAGACCCTGGGACCCAGAGGTCCAGGTGACACCACATAGGAGACAGAAGGGGTCGCAGGGCCGCGGGTAGTCCTGACAGTTACTACGAGCAGGTCTAGGGGTACCAAGGACGCAGGGCCCTAGAACTGCCACGGGGGTGCAAGTTGCGGTGGCCTGGTCCACAGTGACATCGGTGGAGGGATCCAGCTGCGACAGGGGACGGTCCCTAGAGACTGGAGGAGTGCAAAGACAATCTCCAAACAGTAAAAACCGAGGCCCAGGGACGTTGTAAGCTCCCAGGGCCAGAACCCATAGCAGCCGTCCAGAAAAGGGGTAATCAGCCGACAGGTGACCCCCCAGCCTGGAGGCTGTAGTGGAGGCCGAGCCAGGTCCATCTTAACTAAGGCAAGGCTAGTGAAGACAGCAGAGAAGGAGACACTAAGAGAAGGGTACCGGATTTCACACTCTGAATCACCCAGAAGACGGAGGTCCCTGACAGAGGTTCCAGCAGTCCAAGGGTCCTTCTGCCCTGACGAGAACTGTGAGTAAAGAACTGGAACTGCACCTTTGAAGTCGCCTCAGTTATTTCCTCTGCATAGACATTCACAAGCACCAACTGTGCCCCGGGCATTGCTCCACCTGTGGGGAGCAGTACCACCATAGCTGCCATCACATCATCCCGGTGGCCTTACACAGCAGCGGCGGCTTATTAGCCGCATACCACAGGTGGCGTCACGAACACAACCATTAACAAGCAAGCCACATATTTTACTGACACCCACCAGGGCCACGGAGCCGGGCCCAGCCACCACTGACTACCACCGGACTAGTCCGGCCCGGCACCGGGTGTCCCATAGCCCTGGGGTGGGCGAGTCAGAAGCATCTACTTTCTGGAACTGTATACGGTGCTATCGCTCCCCTATTTATCCTGGAAATCTATAAATAAGCTGATAATGACCAGTATTTTGTTTAATTACACATATCTAACAAGAAAAACATAAATGACGTAATGCATATGTAAAAGAAATGTGAAGCCCCACAAGTGCTGTGTCGGTGCATTACCTTCAGGGACTCCACTCAGCTGGATCTTGTCACAGGTAGATCTTCTTTTAGGATTGTCGTGACGCCACTCTCAGAATTGCGGTCAGTGGGGACCGCCACTGCAGGTTAAGGGATGCCTGGGGCTGATGGTGGGTGCAGCCAGTTGTAATAGCCTCCTGAGAGTGAGGCAAGCCCCAGGGCCCTGTGTAGGTGTGTAGAACCACAAGGCGCAGAATAACTCCACACAATCAGAATGTCTTTCAGGGGTTTTACTCACAGTTGATGGCAGGGTGAGTAACCCGGGCGTAGCTGGGATGAACCAGGCTGGAACCAGGTGTCCTTCAGGCTGACTGATGAGGGTGGCTACCGACTCGCCTTCCTTAGCCCTTCTGTGGTTTGTGGTAACCCCGACTTTTAGTCCCTATGGGGGTCACCCAGGGAAGTAGCTGCTCCCCTCGTTTGTTTGCCGTTTGCTTGTCGCCTGGACCAGATCACTCCAGCTGCTTGCCTCCTGTGAACTATGGGCCCTAACTGTGGCTACGTGGCTGCGGCTTTTGTGGTGTTGTGGCGTGGGCTTTGAGGGCCCCACACCGGCAGGTTTAGCAAGGAAAGGTGGATCGATCCCCGCATCGGGATCTGCCGCCCGTTTGGGCCTGGTACTCCCTGACAGTCTCCTTACTTTCCACTACGCTGCTCTCTCTCCAGCTGTGTGTGGTGTTCGGGCAGCACTCCCAGGTGACCGTTCTCCCCCGTCGGTAGTCACTGCGCGGACGCTGTTAGACTGTAACAGCTCCAGGGTCTGCTTCTGCTCTTCCTGAGCTGCACACTAAACTGGCTCACTCGTGGGACCTGCGCTGCTGCTCCTGTCTGAGCTCCACTGCCATGCTCCTCACTCCTCCACACTCTGCTTCAGACTCTTTTCTCTCCTCCTTCTCCTTTCCCTTTGTGCCTGCCTACGCCACCTAGCAACCAGGCTCTCTACCACACCCCTTGAGTGGAGATGGAGGCTTCGCCCCCTCCACTCCTCAAGTGGAGGTGAAGGCTTTGCCCCCTCCTGGGGTCCCCAGGGGTCCTCTCAAAGGTACATGTGTGAGACCTGATCACTATGCGCCTGTGTAGTCACACCTCGGTCAGCCTTCTGGATTACCTGTATTGTACTGTCCCCAGCATGGGTGCAGTACTCAGTGGTGCCTGACCAGGTCAGGGGCGCCACATTCCCCCTTAGTTATCACCAGCACGTCCTCGGGCTGCAAGACAACATTTTAAAATGCATAAAACAGTAAAACATGGTAAAACATTTAAAACCACCAGGTACCATACATCACCACCCTCCACCCACAAGTCCGTTAACCCACCCAAAACCCTCTCACGTTGGCCGCGCCTTCAGCCACTTCTGGCAGGATGTAGAGGCGGCTTTCATGGTCTGGTGGTCTTCAGGGCATACCTGGCCTGGTGGATCCGCGCCTTCAGCCTCTTCTGGCAGGATGTAGAGGCGGCCTCCACAGTTGGTGCTGACCAGGTACCCTCTTTGTGGTGGAGAGCCAGGCCCCATAAACAGGCATGCTCTCTGGTTGCAGGCGAGCCAAGGCCCCATAAACGGACGTGCTCCCTGGTTGCAGGCGAGCCAAGGCCCCATAAACGGACGTGCTCCCTGGTTGCAGGCGAGCCAAGCCCCTAAACAGGCTGGCTCTGGTGGTGGTACCTCTGGGGTAACTATTTACACTGCGAGAGTTTGTGGCTATAGCCAGTTCATAGCCTTAAGGTTTATGGGTTTCTCACATTAGTCCATGTGGACTAATGTTCTTAAACATTAACGTTGCAAACTGGTCAAAACTGTAACTTGCTGTACTTCTTTCTTTACTTTACATAGATTCCTCCTTACCAGGGCTTGGGCCTGTAGGGCTGCGGCACCTGTTGTTTTCTTCATTTCTCTCATCATCGGAGGTAGTCTCATCAATGGGTTCTTTGTCTTTTCCTTCCTCTTCTGTATCTGTTTCTTTTTCTTGTGGTATGGAGACAACTGGGTTGCTATAGGAATCTCTGGTACATGGCGTAACGTCAAGTGCATACCATCCTCTTTCTCCTTGGTGCATGGTGAATTCCACTGTATCTCCTGTTCGTAGGTTCCTTCCTGGATGTCCTCTGGGCAAATGGGCTCTTACGTCTCTTCTATTAACAAAGATGCCTTCCTTCATACCAGGAGCAACTATGAAGCCATATCCGGATTTCAAGCTGAAGTCCTCTACTACACCACGACAGAGTGGACCTCTAACCTGGGATTTGGCCCTTCTCAGGAACCGTTTCTCTTCCAAGTCTCTGGCCATGACTTCGTCTTTCTGCTCTGGAGACTGCGGTGCAGGGGAAAACCTTGTTCTGCTACGGCGCCGTGTCCTACGGGCTGGGTTCTGCTGGGTTGCGGCTTCACTGTTGGCAGGCTCCCTGGTGAGGTTTCTGGACAGATCTTCTTCAGCAGAGGGTGTCGGGCTCTCTTCATCCCAGCGGGAATACGGCAGCATCTCTGGCTCTGGGCATGGATCCACGGCTGATGGCTCCGGGGTCAGCTCCTCAGCTTCCTGGCCTCCTCTCCCCCTTAGTTCTTCGGAGCACTCCTGTTGTGGCAGCGCCGGGGATGGGTGGTCATCAGCAGGCCCTGGCGGAGGACTCTTTGGCGTGGTTACTGCAGAAGTCGCCTTGGGGGTGTGCGGAGGGAGCAGGTACCGATCCACCATCTCCTGTGGGAACTGGGCCTCTAGGTCAGCCTTCAGCTTCCAGTATTCGGGGTCCTCTCCTATCAGGGACCTCCTAGCAGGGACTTCCTTAGACTGGGGAGCGGTGTCTGCTCTGGCCTTGCAGGCCGGGGTAAACAGAGGTACATTCTTGTCTTGGCGGGCCGCGCCTGACATGGCGGCGGCCTGGTCTTGGCGGGCCGCGCCCTGCATGGCGGCGGCCTGGTCTTGGCGGGCCGCGCCTGACATGGCGGCGGCCTGGATCAGCGTTGCAGTTGCAATCAGGGTCGCAGCTGGAGTCTTAGCGGGCGTCGCTACTGTGGCCGGTTCTTGGCGGGCCGGGCAGGGCATCGCTGCGGCGGCCTGAATTGGTGTCGCAGCTGCGATGGGATCTGTGCAGGCTGGGCTGGGCGTCGCTGCGGCGATCGGAGCTTGGCGGGCCGCACCTGGCGTGGCTGCGGCCTGGTTCAGCACCTCGCCTGCGGTGTGGATGAGGGTCGCGGTGGCAGCCGGATCTTTGCGGGCCGGGCAGGGCATCTCTGCGGCGGCCTGGGCTTGGCGGGCCGCACCTGGTATGGCTGCGGCCTGGTTCAGCGTCGCCGCGCCGGGCATCTCATCAGGGACCGCGGGCGTGGCAGCAGGGGTCGGGGCACTCACGCTGGCAGGGGCAACACTGGACTCACCCATCGGTGGCACCATCGGGGTCTGAGTCGTCGCCGTCCGGTCTGGCACTCGTCGCGCAGCTTTTTCCTCATAGGCCTTCACCGCGGCAGCCATCTCCAGAAGCTCCATGCGTTCCTCTCTGATCTGCTCTACGACCCGGGTCTCCAGTCGGTCGCAGAACTGGGCAAGCTCCCGATACCACCAGGCAGCGGAGCCTGGTTCTGGGTTTCTGCGTTCAGACGCCATTTCCTCTGCGCCTTCTTCTGCACGATTTCCCAGCAGTGGACTCGTCGCTGCCTCCAGTTGCAGGCTCTTCAGTTTCTGCTCTGCCTCTTCCAGCAGCAGGCTTCTGGCTCCCTTTCTGTCCCGACGTCTCTGAACGCCTCCGCTCTCATCACTTGCGAGGTCAGGACTCTGCAGGGGATCTCTGGGTAGCCACACCTCTTCGTGGGCGGTAACTTCTCCCAGCGCGGGCTGCTGTTGTTTTTCAGCGCGCTTTTCATGGTGGCAATTTGGCGGCGCTTCCAATTTTTCAAGCGGACCGCCCAGGCACATGGTCACCTGTCTGAACAGGTCTAGTCCTTATCCTGTTCGTGACGCCAGATGTGAAGCCCCACAAGTGCTGTGTCGGTGCATTACCTTCAGGGACTCCACTCAGCTGGATCTTGTCACAGGTAGGAGATCTTCTTTTAGGATTGTCGTGATGCCACTCTCAGAATTGCGGTCAGTGGGGACCGCCACTGCAGGTTAAGGGATGCCTGGGGCTGATGGTGGGTGCAGCCAGTTGTAATAGCCTCCTGAGAGTGAGGCAAGCCCCAGGGCCCTGTGTAGGTGTGTAGAACCACAAGGCGCAGAATAACTCCACACAATCAGAATGTCTTTCAGGGGTTTTACTCACAGTTGATGGCAGGGTGAGTAACCCGGGCGTAGCTGGGATGAACCAGGCTGGAACCAGGTGTCCTTCAGGCTGACTGATGAGGGTGGCTACCGACTCGCCTTCCTTAGCCCTTCTGTGGTTTGTGGTAACCCCGACTTTTAGTCCCTATGGGGGTCACCCAGGGAAGTAGCTGCTCCCCTCGTTTGTTTGCCGTTTGCTTGTCGCCTGGACCAGATCACTCCAGCTGCTTGCCTCCTGTGAACTATGGGCCCTAACTGTGGCTACGTGGCTGCGGCTTTTGTGGTGTTGTGGCGTGGGCTTTGAGGGCCCCACACCGGCAGGTTTAGCAAGGAAAGGTGGATCTATCCCCGCATCGGGATCTGCCGCCCGTTTGGGCCTGGTACTCCCTGACAGTCTCCTTACTTTCCACTACGCTGCTCTCTCTCCAGCTGTGTGTGGTGTTCGGGCAGCACTCCCAGGTGACCGTTCTCCCCCGTCGGTAGTCACTGCGCGGACGCTGTTAGACTGTAACAGCTCCAGGGTCTGCTTCTGCTCTTCCTGAGCTGCACACTAAACTGGCTCACTCGTGGGACCTGCGCTGCTGCTCCTGTCTGAGCTCCACTGCCATGCTCCTCACTCCTCCACACTCTGCTTCAGACTCTTTTCTCTCCTCCTTCTCCTTTCCCTTTGTGCCTGCCTACGCCACCTAGCAACCAGGCTCTCTACCACACCCCTTGAGTGGAGATGGAGGCTTCGCCCCCTCCACTCCTCAAGTGGAGGTGAAGGCTTTGCCCCCTCCTGGGGTCCCCAGGGGTCCTCTCAAAGGTACATGTGTGAGACCTGATCACTATGCGCCTGTGTAGTCACACCTCGGTCAGCCTTCTGGATTACCTGTATTGTACTGTCCCCAGCATGGGTGCAGTACTCAGTGGTGCCTGACCAGGTCAGGGGCGCCACAGAAACAGAATACAAAAATTTACATATAGGGCCCTGTTTTAAGTGCGTCACCCTGCTCAAGCAATTTTTCCATTGTTTTAGTGTCCAAATTGAAGTAAATGGTTCAGTTATCTCTGTCAACCCTACAGAGAATAAAGGGGTACAAGCAGTGATGGTCACGGTCACAAGGGTTATTGTCACGCTCCCCGGGTCCTCTGCTCCGCTCCCCGGTTCACCTGCCACGCTCCCCGCTCTCCAGCCTCCATTTGCCGCGCTTCCCAGGCCTCCTGGTCCCCGCTCCCGGCGCCCGTCGGCTTCCCAGCCCCTGGCCGGCTCTCCTGCGTCCTCCTCTCAGCTTCCTGCCCTGGCTTCTGGCACCCGAGCCGCGCGCATGCGCATTAGGGCGCGCACGCGGTCACTGACCCTTTCTTAAAGGGCCAGTGTCCACTGACAGGAAATGATGCACACAGGTACAGGGTATAAAGGGGATTAATGTCCAAGGGGGCGGGGCCTGTTCTTCGTGTTTCCCAAGCTAGGAGTCAGGTCTCCTTGTGTTCCTGTGAGATACTTACCTCTCTCTCTTTTAGAGCCGATCCTGCATTGCCATCCGGTCCTGCTGTATCTCAAACCCCGAACGCTGCCTATCTACCATCCTGACAGTCCGTACCATCCCGGTTCCCTGCGGTGACCCGCCATCTCGCTCCAACGGTTCCGGACCCCGCCTGACATCATCCCGGCATCCGAACCTGAGCTCCGTCACCCGGACCACCATCAGTGACCCCGTGGTCCCAGGGACTTCTCCATTGTGTTCTAAGTGCACGGACTGTTTTGCTACCTAAAGTGCTTCGGCTACCGGACTCCGTTCCCTCTTCGGGGAGTTCGGTCCAGTGGATCCACCTCCCGGGTTTGCCCATCCATCTGGCCCTAACAGTTATGACTGTGACTGGGCGCATAGAGGAAGGGGACCAGCTGGTGAGTGCACTATTGTCAGCTGGATGTGTGTTCTTAGACCTACACAAGCTACTGACTTATCATAAGCTGGAAGCAGTCATAGGCGTCTCATCCAATTGTGGGACATTATTACTATAGTATAGGGGAAATTGGGGGAAACTATTACTCCACTCCGGGAGGGTTGGGGGTCTTTAATAATATTTTCCATTATTAATTTATAGAGCCACAATTTGGGAACAAAAGGGGACGAACATTAATACTGTATAGGAGTCACAAGGGAATGCATTTGTACTGTGCGTGCGTCACATCACTACAGTAATATATTTTATTTTCGAGAATACTGTTACTGTGGGAGGTACTAAAGAGTGCACTGTAAAAATATGAGGGAAAAAATGGGAATTTCAATTGGGTACATCACTGGTGACTCACTGGATTTAAATGCACTGAAAACACTATATACAATCTAAAGTGCTCCTGTGTATAAAGTACTGGTGATCACTGTATACACTATATACAGAGCTCAGATGTAAAATGTCCCTGAATGACTATATTACCTGTATAGTTACACTATATGCAGAGCTCCTATGTATAATGTTATCAGTGACCACTGTATTAGGCCCCTTTCACACGTCAGTGATTCTGGTACGTTTGTGCTTTTTTTTAAACGTACCAGAATCACTGACATACGCAGACCCATTATAATCAATGGGTCTGCTCACATGTCAGTGATTTTTCACTGCACGTGTCTCCGTGCGGCGTACCCGCGTGTGCGTGTTTACCGCACGGAGACATGTTCATTTTTTTCTGGCATCACTGATGTTCCACGGACCATGCAGTGGTGTGGTCCGTGAAACACGTGCCAGAAAAAAACGTGCTTTTAAAATAAAAATCATTTTTACTCACCCGGCGTCCAGCAATGTCCTCTGCAGCCTGTTCTCCCTGCTGCTTCTGAACCGGCTCATTATTGTCGCGCATATTCATTATGCGCGACACAGCCGACCCGGAAGCAGCTGCTGCGGGGGTCACCACCGGCCGGATGCTGCACCGCGGGAGCGATCAGCACCATGGAGAGCGGGAGCGCGCACAGGTGAGTAGTTTTCTAAGTGCAATCACGGGCCACGGAGAACGGAGCCCGGATTGCACTTAGACAACCCACGTGTGCCGTGAATCACGGCACACACAGGGACATGTGCGTGTTTTACACGCCAGTGAAAAACGTCTGTGTTTTTCACTGACGTGTGAAACGGGCCTTAACTGTACATTTTTTAATTTATTTTTTTTGGGGGGTTGAACACTACATCCGATCACGCTGTTGTTATTCCCAGTGTAAGGCGGGCTTTACACGTTGCGACGCTAGCAATTGCTAGCGATGTCCAGCGCGATAGCACCCGCCCCCGTCACACATGCGATATGTGGTGATTACTGCCGTAGCGAACTTTATCGCTATGGCAGCTTCACACGCACATACCTGCTCAGCGACGTCGCTGTGACTGCCGAACAATCCCTCCTTCAAGGGGGAGGTGCGTTCGGCGTCACAGCAACATCACCGCGACGTCACTAATCGGCCGGCCAATAGAAGCGGAGGGGCGGAGATGAGCGGGACATAACATCCCGCCCACCTTCTCCCTTCCGCATTGCCGGCGGGACGCAGGTAAGGAGATGTTTGTCGCTCCTGCGGGTTTACACACAGGGATGTGTGGAGCTGCAGGAACGACAAACAACATCGTACCTGCGGTCGAACCGACATTATGGAAATGAACGACGTTACAAAGATCAGCGATATTGTACGCTTCTGTGCTCGTTCATCGTCGCACCTAGGATTTACATATTGCGATGTCGCTACCGGCGTCGGATGTGCGTCACTAACGACGTGACCCCGACGATATATAGGTAGCAATGTCGCAACGTATAAAGTCCCCCTAAGCTGTTCAAACATGGCAAGCAGCTCGCACTGGGCCAAACAGCGAGCGTACCCGAGCACAGCGATGCTCACGCGAGTGTTTTGCATATGTAATGCACCCAAACTCTGAACCCAACTCTGTTTTATTAGAAAAGTCTGAGTTCGTACCGAATACTGAACTTGTTCACTCATCTCTAGTTATATAACTAAAATATGATTAGTCGGGATCTGTTCTCTGTTCAGGATCCCTGCTGATCCTGAAATTGAAGGGGGTTCCAGCGTTACGTCATTGTTGCGTCCCAGTTTTTTCTTGAACATTGACTGACTGCAGAGAACTTTAGAGACGCACATTCAATGAGCAGAAGAAAGCCGGCAAAGTATACAAAGAGTTGAAGCAATGTTGTGGTCTCTTCCTTTTCAGGATTGGGGATCCCAGAGATTGAATCTTTACCGATCATTAAATGATCGCATATCCTAAGAATATTCCATTGAATACATTTCTTCAATGTTATTTTCTTTAAAACTCAAAATGTAGGTGATTGCCTAGTAGCAAGTAGCGTGGTCTGTGTGCGTGCCTCTGGATAAGTGCCTCATAAGTGTCAGAAATATACCAGAAATGAACCAGACATGACCAGAAGGTAAACTTCATCTCTTTCTAACCAAGTTTTCCACTGACACAACTTACCTGTTAAATCATATACTTACCACACTACCCCCCACCATGTTCACCTATGCCCTCACAGTCTTTGCCCCTCTCCTCCTCACTCTCCTTCACTATCCGCACACCCCAGCTCCCTCTAAACAAATATTCATCTCCCCCTCCCTCCTGCCTTCTCATCTGTCCTCATCTGCTGACCTACTCCTGAACCTCAGATCGCTCCTAATATCGCGCAGACCATGCCGTTCACTCTCCTTCTCCCACCTGCTCTCCCTTTCTCTACTCCTTCTCACTGCTGGTGACATAGCCCCCAATCCTGGCCCCCCATGGATGGTACACCCCTCTTTATCACCCACCCACCACTCTCCACATAATAGTAACTACCGCAATCTATCCAACATAAAAACTATTCCCCTCTCACCCACTCTGCCGCCCCCTCTCTCAGGAGCGCTCTGGAATGCCCGTTCAGTGTGTAATAAACTGCACATCATTCATGATCTCTTTACCTCCAGCAATCTATCCTTTCTAGGCATCACCGAAACATGGCTGACACCATCCAACTCTGCCTCCCCAGCTGCACTATGCTACGGTGGCCTGCACTTCTCCCACACTCCTCGCCCTGGCAATAGACAAGGTGGAGGAGTGGGCCTCCTTCTTTCTAACAACTACAACTTCACCACAATCCCACCTCTACCCTCCCTCGACCTGCCTTCCTTTGAAGTGCACTCTGTCCGAATCTATTCTCCCTCCAACCTCCAAGTGGCTGTCATATACAGACCCCCGGGCGCCACCACTGCCTTCCTCGACCACTTCTCTGCCTGGCTTCTACACTTTCTCTCTGCTGACATTCCCACCATCATCATGGGTGACTTCAACATCCCCACTGACACTCGCCAACAAGCTGCTTCCAAACTCCTCTCCCTTGCTTCGTCTTTTGGCTTAACTCAGTGGTCCACCTCTGCCACCCACAAAGATGGAAACACACTAGACCTCATCTTCACCCGCCTCTGTCCCCTTTCTGACTTCACAACTTCCCCCCTCCCCCTATCTGACCACCATCTTCTGACCTTTTCAGCCCTGTCCTCCTCACCTACCCCCCCTGTCCAGCACCTAGCACATCCCCGCAGAAACCTTGCACACCTCAACATGCACACCCTCGCCGACTCTATCCTCCCACTGTCCTCCATATCGTCCCTCCACGACACAGACAGCGCCACCACTTTCTACAACACCACCCTCACATCAGCCATTGATTCAGTCGCTCCCCTTGTGCATGGCAGAGTGAGACGAATCAATAGACAGCCCTGGCACAACAGCCTCACTAAAAAACTTAGGCAAAGGTCTAGGGCTGCAGAGCGGCGGTGGAAGAAAACGCACTCCCAGGAAGACTTCACCACATTCAAAAATGCAATTCACACATTTCGTTCAGTCCTCACCTCCACTAAACACGATTACTTCAGAAACCTCATATCCTCTCTAACACACAACCCCAAACAGTTATTCAACACTTTCAACTCCCTCCTTCGCCCACCACTGCCCCCTCCAACCTCCCTCATTTCTGCAGAAGACTTTGCCACCTATTTCCAAGAAAAAATCGACCTAATAAGGCAAGTCTTCTCTGCTCAGCCACCACAACCCCTTCATGTAGCTGACCACTGCCCCTCCCCCATAAACTTCCTCCCCACCATCACCGAAGGAGAGCTTGCACGTCTGCTCTCAAAAGCGCACCTCACCACCTGCGCACTTGACCCCATGCCATCCCACCTCCTTCCGAACCTCACCACCATCCTTATTCCAGCTTTAACCCATCTCTTCAACCTATCTTTAACGACTGGAACCTTCCCCTCTGCCTTTAAACATGCAACAGTCACACCTATCCTAAAGAAACCTTCCCTCGATCCAACCTCTACTACCAGCTACCGCCCCATATCACTACTCCCACTTGCCTCAAAACTCCTGGAACAGCATGTCCATGCTGAACTTTCCTCCCACCTCTCCTCTAACGCTCTCTTTGACAACCTACAGTCCGGCTTCCGTCCACATCACTCCACCGAAACTGCCCTGACTAAAATCACAAATGACTTGCTTACTGCCAAAGCGAACAAGCACTTCTCTATACTCCTACTCCTAGACCTGTCCTCAGCCTTCGATACCGTTGACCACTCCCTCCTATTACAGACCCTCTCTTCCCTTGGTGTCAGAGATCTTGCCCTCTCTTGGATCTCTTCATACCTCTCAAATCGCACTTTTAGTGTCTCCCACTCCCACACAACCTCTTCATCCCACCATCTCTCTGTTGGCGTCCCTCAAGGCTCTGTCCTAGGACCCCTACTTTTCTCTATCTACACATTTGGCCTGGGACAACTCATAAAGTCCCATGGCTTCCAATACCACCTATATGCCGACGACACCCAGATCTACCTCTCTGGCCCAGATGTCACATCTCTGCTGTCCAAAATCCCGAAATGTCTATCTGCTATATCCTCCTTCTTCTCCTCTCGCTTCCTAAAGCTCAATGTGGCCAAAACTGAACTAATCATCTTTCCTCCGTCTCACCTACACTCTCCACCTGATCTATCTATTACAATAAATAACACCACGCTCTCGCCAGTACCCAAAGTTCGCTGCCTCGGAGTGACCTTTGACTCTGCCTTATCCTTCATACCACACATCCAATCCCTCACCACCTCCTGCCGTCTTCAACTCAAAAATATTTCCAGAATCCGCCCTTTCCTCAATTTGCAATCAACTAAAATGCTAGTGCATGCCCTCATAATCTCCCGCCTCGACTACTGTAACATCCTCCTCTGTGGCCTCCCTGCCAACACGCTTGCCCCTCTCCAGTCCATCCTTAACTCTGCTGCCCGACTTATCCACCTCTCTCCTCAATACCACCCCGCTTCTCCTCTCTGCATGTCCCTCCACTGGCTTCCAATCTTCCACCGTATCCAATTCAAACTTCTAACACTGACCTACAAAGCTGTGCATAATCTTTCCCCTCCGTACATCTCCGAACTACTCTCCCACTACACTCCAACACGTCACCTCCGGTCCTCCCAAGATCTCCTCCTCTCCTCCTCTCTCATTCGCTCCTCACACAACCGACTCCAAGACTTCTCCCGAGCATCCCCAGTCTCCTGGAACTCGCTGCCTCAACACGTCAGACTATCCCCTACCCTTGCAAACTTCAAACGGAACCTGAAAACGCACCTGTTCCGAAATACCTACAATCTACAATGAACTCGCTGCCGCCCGACCACCGTGCGGAGCTGCCGCCCGACCACCGTGCGGAGCTGCCGCCCGACCACCGTGCGGAGCTGCCGCCCGACCACCGTGCGGAGCTGCCGCCCGACCACCGTGCGGAGCTGCCGCCCGACCACCGTGCGGAGCTGCCGCCCGACCACCGTGCGGAGCTGCCGCCCGACCACCGTGCAGAGCTGCCGCCTGACCTACACCCCACCTATTGTCTCCTCTCCATAATCCTATAGAATGTAAGCCCGCAAGGGTAGGGCCCTCTTCCCTCTGTACTAGTCTGTCTACTGTAACTTGTATACGTATTTTGTATGTAACCCCCTTCTCATGTACAGCACCATGGAATTAATGGTGCTCTATAAATAAATAATAATAATAATAATAATAATAATAGCAGAAGATAATTTTATATAAAAAAAGAAGATATTTTCTCTCTTACTCTGTAGTATCCAGTATTTGGTGCCGTTCAAACCAGGTCCAGACCATGTAATCAATCATCGACACAGATTCTCCCCCAATGTAAGGGCTGTTCCTCTTGATAAGGGTCTGTGAATGAAGGTTAAGAGATTAAATGGAAACTATATATCTATATGAAACTATATACAGTATATAATCATTGTCTAACATAATCATTTTAGAAAATCTGTAAATTATGGCCCCGTTCACCTATGCTCAGAATGAAAGCTACAATACTATGCCGGACCTGTCGCGTTGCAGATCCCAATGGCGCTCGGTTGACCGTTTTCACTAACAACAAAGCCCATTGCGATTGCATCATGCTTTTTGATCTTACGTTGCAAATAGTAACACTATATATATTCTTACTGTCAAATGGGATGTAACTGCAGACGGAGGACTGCCGACACTGGACGTTACTGTGAGATCATTTACCCTGTTCCATTGGAGGTACCAATTGAATTCCTAACCTGCATTATTGCTCTACAATGTCATATTGATGACTAATATGCCTTAGGCTGCGTGCCCACGATCATTGTATGCAGTGTTTTGGATGCAGCATGCTTCAGCTGCGTTCAAAACCCTGCGATGTACAGTGCAAGCACAGTGGATGGGGTTTCTAGATATCCCCAGCCCACTGTGTGAGTACAGCCTGCAATGAAATCTGAACTATGGTGCGGCTTTCCGAGCCGCAAGCATATTAATTCTTTGCTGCGGAGTCGCAAGCGTCCTCTGTAGGGAGAACACAAGCGAGAGGCCGCAACTGCCTGTGCGCACGATCAGAGTTCGGCGCGCTGCGGTCACAGTCAATCAGTCGTGGGCACGAGCTGCTGCGGTTTCCTGTGTTGTTCTGCAGAGGGGACTCGCGGCCCTGCAGATCCAGGTCAGGACCCGCCGTGTCCAGGACGCAGCGAGTCCTGATCGTGGGCACGTACCGTAAGATGTGAGTGATGAAGCCATAGCTTGCGATAATAACGGTGAAAAATGTCTTATGCAAGACACTGGGATAGGCAGTTTGACTGTACCGTCAGATCAGTTAAAGATTTTTGCACTGCCCTTAAAAAGTTAATTTGCACAGAAGTAGCCGGGAAGAATGCTCGGTCATGGGTCTGTGCAGCACGTGTCCTCACTCTTTTTTGCAGCATTCCTAATGACATAAGGCAGTGTTTCCTTACCTGTGAATGTCAAGCACACACCAACTAGAGGACAGTAGTCTGGGCAGTGCAGAAACATCTCCACCACTAGCAAGTGGGGGTGAGTAAGGACTGGCAGTTTGAAAATGTATTGCTTGCACAATAAAGAGTTATACCGGGGACCTGCATTTATCTGAAGATCATACCTGTCATTCTTTCTCCATTTACTGGAAGTTCTCAATACTCATGAGCATACTTCTAAAGGGGGTGTTACACGCAGCAATATCGCTAGCAATGTCGCTGGTGAAAGCACCTGCCCCCGTCGGTTGTGCGTCACGGGCAAATCGCTGCCCGTGACGCACAAAATCGTTTGGAGCCATCACACGGACTTACCTACCTAGTGGCATCGCTGTGGCCGGCGAACCGCCTACTTTCTAAGGGGGCGGTTTGTGCGGCGTCACAGCGGCGTCACTAAGTGGCCGCCCAATAGAAGCGGAGGGGCGGAGATGAGCGGGACGTAACATCCCGCCCATCTCCTTACTTTCTCATTGCCGGCGGACGCAGGTAAGCTGCAGTTCGTCGTTCCTGAGGTGTCACATGTAGCGATGTGTGCTGCCTCGGGAACGACGAACAACCTCATGCTCAACAATCAACGAATTTTTAAAAAGGAACGACGTGTCAATGATGGACGGTAAGGTGAGTATTATCCATCATTAACGGTCGTTCCTTGCTGTCACACGCAACGTCGCTAACAATGCCGGAATCCGTGACCCCGGCGATAATTCGTTAGATCTGTCGTTGCGTGTAACGGGGCCTTAAGACCTACATCTAACAGACACTTCCTGTGCATATATCGTAATTGTCCAAGATGGTAATACCCCTTTAATAATGATAAAATGAGTTACCTCTTCAAATATTTTGAATTTTTCAAAAATCTTTGCCTTTAACTCGGTCGTGTCTTCATTTTTCTTGGTGGTCATCACAATATTGTACAATATAGATGTAATCTGAAGTAGAACATTCACAGATATAATACTATTATAGCACATATGAACAGTCCATCTGTATGAATATGGTCACCATGTTATTCAGCCTCATCAATGGTTAATACAGTCATAGCCAAAAGTGTTGGCACTTGAAATTGTTCCAGAAAATAAAGTATTTCTTCTAGAAAGTTATTGCAATTACAGTATATGTTTTGTCATACAAGTTTATTTCCATTGTGTTTATTGGAACAACATAAAAAAAAAGAAAGAAAAAAAGGCAAATTGGACGTAATTTTCCACAAAGCTCCAAAAATGAGCAGTACAAAATTGTTGGCACCTTTCCAAAATTGTGGGTAAACAACTTTGTTTCAAGCATGTGATGCTCATTCAAACTCATCTATGGCAAGTAACAGGTGTGGGCAATATGAAAATCAGACTGGAAACCAGATAAAAAGGGAAGAACATCAACTTCTTCCCTTTTTATCTGGTTTCCAGTGTGATTTTCATATTGCCCACACCTGTTACTTGCCATAGATGAGTTTGAATGAGCATCACATGCTTGAAACAAAGTTGTTTGCAATGTGTGCCTGTGTGTCCCACACTAAGCATGGAGAACAGAAAGAGGAGAAGAGAACAGTATGAGGACTTGAGAACCAAAACTGTTTAAAAATATCAACAGTCTCAAGGTCACAAGTCCATTTCTAGAGATCTTGATGTTCCTTTGTACACAGTGTGCAACATAATAAAACATTTTATAACCAATAGCACTGTAACTAATTTTCCCTGGACATGAACAGCAGAGAAAAATTGATGAAAGGTTGAATCTCAGGATAGTCCGGGTAATAGAAACGCAGCCCCAATCAAGTTCCAAAGAAATTCAAGCTGTCCTGCAGGCTCAGGTTCCATCAGCTTCATCGCAAACTATCTGTCCACATTTCAATTAAATTAAACTCTAAGGCAGGAATCCCAGGAGGACCCCACTGCTGACACAGAGACATAACAAAGTTAGACTGCAGTTTGCCAAAATGTAAGTTAGTAAGCCAAAATCCTTCTGGGAAAGCGTCTCGTGGACAGATGAGACCAAGATAGAGCTTTTTGGTAAAGCACATTATTCTACTGTTTACCGAAAATGGAATGAGGCCTACAAAGAAAAGAACACAGTACCTACAGTTAATTAAGCTGGAGGTTCAAAGATGATTTCAGCTTGTTTTGATGCTTCTGGAACTGGGTGCCTTGATTGTGTACAAAGTATCATGAAATCTGAAGATTGGCAATGTATGGCTCTGTGTCAAAAAGCTGGGTTTACGGCCTACTTCATGGGTCTTCCAACAAGATAATTGCCCCAAACATACTTCAAGAAGCCCCCAGAAATGGAAGGAAACAAAGTGCTGGAGAGTTCTGAAGTGGCAGCAATGAGTCCAGATCAAAAGCCCTTTGAACACCTATGGTGAGATCTTGAATTGAAAAATACTGCTGAATATGTTGGTGCTATATAACTAAAAATTATTTGTATTATTATTCTTAAAAATGCTGTTGGGAGAAGGCAGCCTTCAAATATGAGAGATCTAGAGCCATTTGTAAAAAAGAGTGGTCCTGAATTCCACCAAGCATGCTGATGGTTATAGGAAGCGATTCATTGCAGTTATTTATTCCAAAGGATATGCAACCAAATATTCAGTTGAGGTGCCAACAATTTTGTCCAACCGAATTTTGGTGTTTGGTATGAAATTATGCCCAATTTGCCTTTTTTTCTCTCTTTTTTTTGTGTTGTTCCACCAATACACATAAAGGAAATAAGCATGTGTATGACAAAACATATGTAATTGCAGTAATTTACTGGGAGACATACTTAATTTTCTGGAACAAATTCAAGGATGCCAACACTTTCAGCCATGTGATATACAGTATATCACATTAGTGAGTACACCCATCAAATTTTTGTAAATATTTTAATATATCTTTTCATGGGACAACAACACTGAGGACCTGACACTTTCATACAATGTAAAGTAGTCAGTGTACATCTTGTATGAGAGCAAGGATGGTTGACCTTAGGGAGATCAACATCCACCACTGCGAAGACACCATCACGTGTTTCTCAACGCAGTGATTCTAGAGCAATGCCCCCTGGGAAATATTAAAAGAAAGAAGGCCTGCGGAGACACCATCACATGTTTCTCAACGCTGGCAGGAAACTAGCCAGGTCTTTCACCGGGAAGGTACAACCATGGGAAGGGCAGTCTCCAGTCAAGGAGACCACCTATGCCAAACATGGTATCCATCCACAGACAGCCGTTTCGGGGTATTTGCCCCTCATCAGTGTGGAGTAGGAATCTGGCTAGTGGGACATTGCCTAGTAAAAGACTATGTGAGCAAGGATGGTTGACCTTAGGGAGATCAACATCCACCACTGCAGAGACACCATCACGTGCTCACATAGTCTTTTACTAGGCAATGTCCCACTAGCCAGATTCCTACTCCACACTGATGAGGGGAAAAATACCCCGAAATGGCTGTCTGTGGATGGATACCATGTTTGGCATAGGTGGTCTCCTTGACTGGAGACTGCCCTTCCCGTGGTTGTTCCTTCCCGGTGAAAGACCTGGCTAGTTTCCTGCCAGCGTTGAGAAACATGTGATGGTGTCTCCGCAGGCCTTCTTGCTTTGAATATTTCCCAGGGGGCATTGCTCTAGAATCACTGCGTTGAGAAACATGTGATGGTGTCTCCGCAGTGGTGGATGTTGATCTCCCTAAGGTCAACCATCCTTGCTCACATAGTCTTTTACTAGGCAATGTCCCACTAGCCAGATTCCTACTCCACACTGATGAGGGGCAAATACCCCGAAACGGCTGTCTGTGGATGGATACCATGTTTGGCATAGGTGGTCTCCTTGACTGGAGACTGCCCTTCCCGTGGTTGTTCCTTCCCGGTGAAAGACCTGGCTAGTTTCCTGCCAGCGTTGAGAAACATGTGATGGTGTCTCCGCAGGCCTTCTTGCTTTGAATATTTCCCAGGGGGCATTGCTCTAGAATCACTGCGTTGAGAAACACGTGATGGTGTCTCCGTAGTGGTGGATGTTGATCTCCCTAAGGTCAACCATCCTTGCTCACATAGTCTTTTACTAGGCAATGTCCCACTAGCCAGATTCCTACTCCACACTGATAGGGGCAAATACCCCGAAACGGCTGTCTGTGGATGGATACCATGTTTGGCATAGGTGGTCTCCTTGACTGGAGACTGCTCTTCCCGTGGTTGTTCCTTCCCGGTGAAAGACCTGGCTAGTTTCCTGCCAGCGTTGAGAAACATGTGATGGTGTCTCCGCAGGCCTTCTTGCTTTGAATATTTCCCAGGGGGCACTGCTCTAGAATCACTGCGTTGAGAAACACGTGATGGTGTCTCCGCAGTGGTGGATGTTGGTCTCCCTAAGGTCAACCATCCTTGCTCACATAGTCTTTTACTAGGCAATGTCCCACTAGCCAGATTCCTACTCCACACTGATGAGGGGCAAATACCCTGAAACGGCTGTCTGTGGATGGATACCATGTTTGGCATAGGTGGTCTCCTTGACTGGAGACTGCCCTTCCCGTGGTTGTTCCTTCCCGGTGAAAGACCTGGCTAGTTTCCTGCCAGCGTTGAGAAACATGTGATGGTGTCTCCGCAGGCCTTCTTGCTTTGAATATTTCCCAGGGGGCATTGCTCTAGAATCACTGCGTTGAGAAACACGTGATGGTGTCTCCGCAGTGGTGGATGTTGATCTCCCTAAGGTCAACCATCCTTGCTCACATAGTCTTTTACTAGGCAATGTCCCACTAGACAGATTCCTACTCCACACTGATGAGGGGCAAATACCCCGAAACGGCTGTCTGTGGATGGATACCATGTTTGGCATAGGTGGTCTCCTTGACTGGAGACTGCCCTTCCCGTGGTTGTTCCTTCCCGGTGAAAGACCTGGCTAGTTTCCTGCCAGCATTGAGAAACATGTGATGGTGTCTCCGCAGGCCTTCTTGCTTTGAATATTTCCCAGGGGGCATTGCTCTAGAATCACTGCGTTGAGAAACACGTGATGGTGTCTCCGTAGTGGTGGATGTTGATCTCCCTAAGGTCAACCATCCTTGCTCACATAGTCTTTTACTAGGCAATGTCCCACTAGCCAGATTCCTACTCCACACTGATGAGGGGCAAATACCCCGAAACGGTTGTCTGTGGATGGATACCATGTTTGGCATAGGTGGTCTCCTTGACTGGAGACTGCCCTTCCTGTGGTTGTTCCTTCCCGGTGAAAGACCTGGCTAGTTTCCTGCCAGCGTTGAGAAACATGTGATGGTGTCTCCGCAGGCCTTCTTGCTTTGAATACATCTTGTATGAGGTCCCCTTTACACGTCCGGTTAAGAAAACAAACATGTGGCATGTTTTGGTTTGACCATCCGTGTGGCCAATTATGTAGCCATAAAAATAAAAAATTGATTGTATTAAACAATCAATTGTCCCCCCCCAATTTTTTATAACCAGCAAACCTAAAGCAGGCATCTGCAGGCTGGTATTATCAGGCTGGGAAAATCCATGGTAATTGCGTCCTTCCCAGCCTAGAAATACCAGACCACAGCTGCCCTTAAGTGCAGCATCACATTATATGCACCATATGGTGCTTCTCTTCAACTTTTACTGAATACCCTGGTGTTGCGGCAGTCGGGGGAATGGTTTATGCAGTTGATGTCAGCTGTGTAGTGATAGCTAGCATCAAGCCCTGGTGTTAGTAATAGAGAGGCGTCTAATACATACCCCCATTACTAACCTAGTAATCTAAAAAATACAGCAGCTGCCAGCGGTTTAGACAATAATGGCTGTGTGCTGAGTTATTTAAATGGCACACCAAATTTACACTGTTTTATGAGCTGTACACTGACTACTGTACATTGTATCACAGTGTCATATCTGCTCTGTTGTCCCATGAAAAGATATCATCAAAAAAGGATACTAATGTGATATACTGTAGGCTACACCATTAGGCTGCTTTGCTTTTACACATCAAGCTTTAACGGCCTTAATATGGGCTGCGATGTCTGAACGTGAAGCGGTTCCTGACCTGAACTCATCAGAGGGTCTTAAGTTCAGGTGAAGAAAATCCCGGCTGATTCAGTCATTGTGGTCCGTACTTGGACCATAAAAGCCCCATGCGTGAAAGCAGCCTAAAATGCGTAGAATAATTAAAAACATTTTTTTTAGAATCCCGTAGACTAGATTGAATATTTATAGTGTTAGGATCACATAATCAACAAAAGAAGGATATTAGGTTATGATATTACAAAGGTAGTATCACAATTTGTAAATGCAAAGGAGGAAAGGATCCGGCACAATCACCTCTGAGTAAAATGTCAAAGCTTTATTAGCAAATATTAAAAAGGTTCCATCCGTGGAAACAAAAGGAGGGTGTTGACCCATGGAAGTTTGCATAACTAGGGGGGTTATGTACAGGGGATGGTGTGGAAAGTTTGTGACGCCACCCGTGGTGCAAGGTAAGGTGGAGTACCACCGCTGCAATTGAGAGTACCCGGTGGTGATGGTGTGGTCAGCTAGGTGTTTAACCCCTCCACGGGTAGAGGGAATGCCCCAGGACTCGGTGAAGGTGACAGGGAGGTGCCGTTGGGATGGTAAGGGTCACTTGAGGGAGAGCCTCTTTTGGGCTTTTTACTGGTGTCCCCACTTCTATCCTGCCCCTCCTTTTTGGAATTATGTGCTTGATATGTTTTTGGATCTACTGTATAATCTGCATTAATATTCAATTTTAATGTAATAAACTGTTTTTTGTACTTTTTTTGATAATAAAAATTAATTAAATATAAAACAGTTTCTGAATTTACTGGAATACAATGGTGATAATTATTTATGGGTCTGAAAACTCCCAGAAGGTTTGAGTTATGTACATAATAAAGTTTAGAGTGGTATGATTAGATGCTCAGTCTATTTACTACAAAAGATTGGGGATTGCCATACAATATTTTCTCAGGATTGTTCTTACTGTGTATGTCGCGGGCGGAGGAGGGGACGCTGCGCTCTCCCACTGCTCGGGTCCGGCTGCTGCTGCTACGGCTGCTCGGTGGTGGCTCGAGCGGTAGGCCGGATCCCGGGGACTAGAGCGGCGCTCCTCGCCCGTGAGTGAAAAGGGTGTGGATTTGATTGTGGGGATTTGGTTATTGTCCAAGACGCCACCCACGGTTGTGGTGATATTGGTGACACCACCGCTGCTCTGGACGGGGATCCCGGGAGCGATGACAGGGAGCAGCCTGGATGTTATTTCTCCCCTCCGTGGGTAGGGGGTTGGTTGTCCCGGGGCCCGGTGATGGGGTAGGGATGGATGGCAGGCGGGTTACGGGGCCTGGCGAGGTGCAGGGTCGCGGGGGCAGCGCTGTGCCGCACGGCACGGTGATACTCACTCAGCCAATGATGAGGACACAGTTCTCGGTAAAACACACTGCTGGATGGACGGGTCCCACAGACGGCTGTGGTGTTGTTTCTCCCGGCAGGTTGATGGTGACTGCCTTTCCCTGCACCTGTGCACTGTAAACGGTTCCAATGGGTTCCCACCGGTAACCCGCTCCCCAGCTTGGATATGGGCTGGAGGAGCCCCTTTTGCCCGGAGACTCTGGCCCTGGGAACTTTAGCCTTGGCGGTGACTGTGTTTCTCTCTCTCAGTTGGACTGTTGCCTTCTGTCGGGACTTGGCTGCTGGGAAACCCAGGAGGTTCCCTTCGCTAACGAATTTGGCAAATTCACAGCGACTCCTAGCCGTGCCGGGGTCCGCAAGCCCCTGCCAGATGGTGCTGACTTCTCTTTGTGTACCGGTCCGGTACCGCCGGGCCACCGCCCGTCCACGGTCCTTACGGTAGACTCCGATAGGCCACTCCTGCAGATGGTCAACACCATCTGCCAACCTTGCTGATCCATCCGGGCCACACACCTGGACCCACTTCAGTCTGCTCACTTGCCACTTTCCTTCCTTCCACTTTCACTCTCAAACTGATCTGTTCTCTCTACTTTTCCCGCCTCCAGGACTGTGAACTCCTCGGTGGGTGGGGCCAACCGCCTGGCCCACCCCCTGGTGTGGACATCAGCCCCTGGAGGAAGGCAACAAGGGTTTTTGTCTGACTTCGGTGTGCCTGACCGGGAGTGTGGGGTGTGTTGGTGTTGTTCTCTGTGGCCCCTGGCTTGTCCAGGGCGCCACATGTACAAAGCTAATATACTGTAGAACTCATCCAGAAAAAGCTCGGTGACGAATAAGGAATCCCAAAAAGCTGGCTATCGCTATCAAAGTATAGTTTGCTAAGGACTCTGGTTATTCCTCTTTTAGGCCTCCATTATTATGGAATGACAAGAACGTTTGGGTTGCAGGTCTGCCATTCCTTCAGGACCTGTGTTTTTGTAGTTTTTAGTCAGTCCCGTTGTTTGGCTGATTCCTTACTGAGTTTAGAAAGGTGCACAGTGTGAGTGCACTTTAGGGTCAGATGCATGTATTTCTGTAATGCTCTCCGGTGTTGAGATGAGCAGAGTAAGAGTGAACCCACTGAACCACAGAAGGGACTCAGGGTTACCCTGAAGTGGGAGGAGCTTAACTAAGCGACCACCGGGGTTGAAACCAGGTGCCACTCCCAGGGCAGTTTCCAGGGCTGTGGCAGCTGACCCCCAGGGCAGGGAACGCAGGGACGGACAAAGGTGCAGGCGGGTACAGTCTCTGGTGCAGGTGGGTGCAGCCAGGATGGCTGAAGCAGACAAGTGCGGTGGGCACGACACGGACAGACTGGTATGGGAAAGTGGTCAAAGGAATATATAGCGAGACAGGAGTACGGGATCTGACAACTAGCCAGCAGACAGGAAGACTGAATAATTAGAGGCATTGCGCAGGCACCTCCCCTACTAGGAGGATGCCTTAACTACCTAGTGCCATAGGCTGAGATGCTTATGGGAAATATTGTGTCGACCCTTTAAGAGCAGGGCAAGTGCGCAAGCCCTAAGCGCATTCCCAAGGAACGTGGGCGGCATGCACCCCAGGAGGACACAGCAGAGAAGCACATGTTCAGCTGTGAGAGTGTGAGGGAGGACACAGTCCGTCCGCAGTGGTGAGTGAGTCGGCATCCCTGCTGGGGAGAGACGGGGCAGTGCAGGGACGCCGACACTACAATTTCACATATCCCACATATTTCCATTTATGAATTGTAATGGCCCAGGGGTCTGCTCATCTTAATTTACACCCTCATTTATGCCTTCACGGCTGTAAATTTGGATTAGGAGACTCGTGGACATTCCAGGCATTGTGGTCCATGTACGCATGAAACATGTGTGGTGCCCCTCAGGCTCCAGTCGCCACAGAGGTACTGCGCCTCAGCCAGAGGTGTGGTTTCCCATTCCTGGGTAAGGAGGAGGTCACAAATCGGTATGCACACAAACACACACGAAAGTGAAGCTAGTCAGGATCGCGTTGCATCACCCGGTCTGGCTGTCCGCTCTCCTGACAGGAACGTGCAGCTTTATGTATGTCTATGCAGCTGACCCGCTCCTGTCTGGAAAGCCGCTGGCCAGTATGGGCCATGCAATCCTCGCGCGAATCACACGCAAGTGCAACTCCACCCTCCCTGGGGGCTACTAAACTGCATTTAGTGCTACTGGTGTGTAGCTTTTCTTTCCAGGCGGTTAGTAGTAGCCACCTGTATAGTCAGGGAAGCTGAGCAGAGCAGGGGTTACTTTGTATCATGTGCTTGGATACAGTATCATGTGCTTGGATACATTTAATGTACACACTAACAATAAGGAACACAAGAAGCCATTTCTGATCAGAAATTCTGTGTCACTGTCCCCGAGTGATCCCATTTTGTCTACTGCTGCGCAGCCAATCTTCCATGGTATGCTGTCATAGAAATGTTGGCATATCCAAGATTGACTATCCATCCAGCCCCATTAAAGTGAAAGCTTTACAACATTTCCTTTACAATCTCACACTTACCTTTGGCCAAACTCCTCTGTGATCCGGTCATGGCTGCAGACGATCTGTCACTGGAAAGACCTGTGTAATAAGCAGAGAGCACAAATATGTAAGTGACCGAGTGCAGCGGTGTACACTGTATATAAGGCCTGACATACCAGGAGGAGGCCTGTGTGCGAGACACGTTCCCTGCTGTCTATATCTGTGTCTATAACAGTCTCCTCCTCTCCAGCTAATGTTCAGCCGAAAACTGTCAGAGATCTGCTCCCTCTGTGCAGTGATCATTTCATAACCTCCTGATCAGAGTTGTCAACTTGACTTTTTATTTTTTCTTGACAGCTTTACAAAAAATCACGGACAGACAATATTTTTTATGGACACATTGAAAAAGCATAATAAAGTACTTACAATGATAAGTCATACATGTCTCCAGACCATAATTTTGATATAAATACATCAGATTCATAAACTGTGAAATGATGATAATTACAATAAAACTGACTGTATGGACACTATCCAATGGATAGTGTATAAATGTGCCTAAAGGCCCCGTTACACGCAACAACGTATTAACGATATATCGCCGGGATCACGGATTCCGTAACGCACATCCGGCATCGTTAGCGACGTCGTTGCGTGTGACACCAACGAGCGAGTGTTAACGATGGAAAATACTCACCAAGTCGTCCATCGTTGACACGTCGTTCGTTGTCAAAAAATCGTTGATTGTTGAGGACGCAGGTTGTTCGTCGTTCCCGAGGCAGCAGACATCGCTACGCGTGACACCTCAGGAACGACAAACTACAGCTTACCTGTGAGCGGGATGTTACGGCCGCTCATCTCCACCCCTCCACTTCTATTGGGCGGCCGCTTAGTGACTCCGCTGTGACGCCGCACAAACTGCCCCCCTTAGAAAGGAGGCAGTTCGCCGGCAACAGCGATGTCACTAGGCAGGTAAGTATGTGTGATGGGTCCAAACGATATTGTGCGCCACAGGCAGCAAATCGCCCGTGACGCGCAAACGACGGGGGCGGGTGCCATCGCTTGCGATATCGTTAGCGATATCGCTGCGTGTGACGGGGCCTTTAGATAATGTAGGAAACTGGATTCTCATGCCTGTGGTCAGTTGTAAAGGCCATGAGATTAATGGTGCGCTCACATGAGCCATATGACTCGGACAAGTCTGCCATCGCATTACCCGATACGGCACACACTCTCCGGACAGGAGCGTGTCTGCTGCATAGAAATACATGCAGCTGACCCATTCCTGTCAGGAGAGAAGCCGGCCGCGCCGGGTGATGCGATGCGAGACTCAGGGCACTTGGGGTACTCGGTCCCAGGCAGTATATTTGCTGGGACAGTTCACTTGATGGCCATCGCCCGGTCCGTGACCCTGGGGGTCGCTTAAAAGGGGAATTTGTACAGGGGAAAAATAATGGTGGGTCCCAACATTTTCATTTTTTCATTGAGATATGTTGTGGCTGTATCAGAGCTTTCCAGTGCCACTATTTTGTTATACATAATTTATTGATTTGCTTTTTTTTTTTTTGAGGGGGGGGGGAATTAAAAAAATTGATTGTTTTTCTTTTTTAGTTTTTTCTTTTGTTCACCATGCTGTAGACATTTGAACTATTTTTGAGTAGGTATAATCACGATACCCGATAACCATACTTTTTTCACATTAAAATTTTGACAATAAAATGTAATATCATATCAACATTTTTCTTTCACATCCCAGGAGCCATTAGTTCAGTCCTCTGTGGGTTTGATTTTTTTAGGATCAGCTGTAGTTTTTATTGCTACCATTTGGGTGCATATCATTTTTTGACTAAATATTAGGCTATGTACCCACAGTGCTTTTATTTCAGCACAATAAAAAGCTGCTTTTTTGTCTTTTTTTCATGCTTTGCTTTTTTATGCTTCTTTTCATGCTTTCATGCTTTTTTGATGCTTCTTTTCATGCTTTCATACTTTTTTTCATGCTTCTTTTCATGCTTTCATGCCTCTTTTCATGCTTTCATGCTTCTTTTCATGCTTTCATGCTTTTTTTATGCTTCTTTTCATGCTTTCATACTATTTTTCATGCTTCTTTTCATGCTTTCATAATTTTTTCATGCTTCTTTTCATGCTTTCATGCTTCTTTTCATGCTTCTTTTCATGCTTTCATACTTTGTTTCATGCTTCTTTTCATGCTTTCATGCTTCTTTTCATGCTTCATTTCATGCTTTCATACTTTGTTTCATGCTTCTTTTCATGCTTTCATGCTTCTTTCATGCTTTCATGCTTTTTTTCATGCTTTCATGCTTTTTTATGCTTTTTTCATGCTTTCATACTTTTTTTCATGCTTCTTTTCATGCTTTCATGCTTCTTTTCATGCTTTCATGCTTTTTTTATGCTTCTTTTCATGCTTTCATACTTTTTTTCATGCTTCCTTTCATGCTTTCATGCTTCTTTTCATGCTTTCATGCTTTTTTTATGCTTCTTTTCATGCTTTTGTGGCGCCCTGGACAAGCCAGGTCAGCACAGAACAACACCAACACACCCCACACTCCCGGTCTGGCACACCTAAGTCAGACAAAAACCCTTGTTGCCTTCCTCCGGGGGCTGATGTTCACACCAGGGGGTGGGCCAGGCGGTTGGTCCCGCCCACCGAGGAGTTCACAGTCCTGGAGGCGGGAAAAGTAGAGAGATAGGTTTTGGAAGTGAAAGTGGAAGGAGGGAAGTAGCAGTTGAGAGACTGAAGTTGGTCCGGGTGTGTGGCCCGGACGGAACAGCAAGGTTGGCAGACGGTGGTGACCGTCTGCAGGAGAGGCCTATTGGAGCTAGCCGTAAGGACCGTGGAAGGGCGGTGGCACCTGGTTTCAACCCCGGTGGTCGCTTAGTTAAGCTCCTCCCACTTCAGGGTAACCCTGAGTCCCTTCTGTGGTTCAGTGGGTTCACTCTTACTCTGCTCATCTCAACACCGGAGAGCATTACAGAAATACATGCATCTGACCCTAAAGTGCACTCACACTGTGCACCTTTCTAAACTCAGTAAGGAATCAGCCAAACAATGGGACTGACTAAAAACTACAAAAACACAGGTCCTGAAGGAATGGCAGACCTGCAACCCAAACGTTCTTGTCATTCCATAATAATGGAGGCCTAAAAGAGGAATAACCAGAGTCCTTAGCAAACTATACTTTGATAGCGATAGCCAGCTTTTTGGGATTCCTTATTCGTCACCGAGCTTTTTCTGGATGAGTTCTACAGTATATTAGCTTTGTACATGTGGCGCCCTGGACAAGCCAGGGGCCACAGAGAACAACACCAACACACCCCACACTCCCGGTCAGGCACACCGAAGTCAGACAAAAACCCTTGTTGCCTTCCTCCAGGGGCTGATGTCCACACCAGGGGGTGGGCCAGGCGGTTGGCCCCACCCACCGAGGAGTTCACAGTCCTGGAGGCGGGAAAAGTAGAGAGAACAGATCAGTTTGAGAGTGAAAGTGGAAGGAAGGAAAGTGGCAAGTGAGCAGACTGAAGTGGGTCCAGGTGTGTGGCCCGGATGGATCAGCAAGGTTGGCAGATGGTGTTGACCATCTGCAGGAGTGGCCTATCGGAGTCTACCGTAAGGACCGTGGACGGGCGGTGGCCCGGCAGTACCGGACCGGTACGCAAAGAGAAGCCAGCACCATCCGGCAGGGGCTTACGGACCCCGACAAAGCTAGGAGTTGCCGTGAATTTGTCAAATCCGTTAGCGAAGGGAACCTCCTGGGTTTCCCAGCAGCCAAGTCCCGACAGAAGGCAACAGTCCAACCGAGAGAGGGAAACACAGTCACCGCCAAGGCTACAGTTCCCAGGGCCAGAGCCTGCGGGCAAAAGGGGCTCCTTCAGCACCCATCCAAGCTGGGGAGCGGGTTACTGGTGGGAACCCATTGGAACCGTACACACTACACAGGTGCAGGGAAAGGCAGTCACCATCAACCTGTCGGGAGAAGAACAACCGCAGCCGCCTGTGGGACCCGTCCATCCAGCCGTTTGTTTTACCGGAGACTCTGTGTACATCATTGGCTAAGTGAGTACCACCGTGCCGTGCGGCACAGCGCTTCCCCCGCGACCCTGCACCTGGCCAGGCCCCGTAACCCGCCTGCCATCCATCCCTACTCCCTCACCGTGCCCCGGGACAACCAATCCCCCTACCCACGGATGGGAGGACTAACATCCAAGCTGCTCCCTGTCATCGCTCCTGGGATCCCCGTCCAGAGCAGCGGTGGTGTCACCAATCGCACCACAACCGTGGGTGGCGTCACGGACAATATCTAATCCCCACAATCAAACTCCCCTTTTCACTCACGGGCGAGGAACGCCGCTCGAATCCCCAGGATCCGGCCCACCGCTCGAGCCACCACCGAGCAGCAGCCGCAGCAGCTGGACCCGAGCAGTGGGAGAGCGCAGCGTCCCCTCCTCCGCCCGCGACACTTTCATACTTTTTTTTCATTCTTCTTTTCATGCTTTCATGCTTCCTTTCATGCTTCTTTTCATGCTTCTTTTCATGCTTTTGTAATGGGATCAACAATTCAGACTGCATCATCAATGTAGAAATGGATTTGAACATTGCTTCAGCACTTGCCCACAAGGGGGCAGTGTCAGACTGTGCAATCACAGACACAGAGGTGGGAAATTCCCTACAGCTCGTGTGTTTGAACCAGGAAGAAAAAGAGTGGCAAGTGAGTACAGACCCGGAGCTCAGCCAGGACAGAGCTACGTGTGGTCTCCCTGAACAGAGGGCTCTTTTGCAACCGGATTCTTGGAAGAATCACCCTGTGGAAGTGGTTTCTGCCATCCCCGGTCTGCAGGACTTTGTTTTCACCGAGGATCTAACCGGACTGCAGAGCATCGCGCCCGGAGTGCATATCCAGGGGCTGTGACAACTTGACTGCAGAGCATCGCACCCTGAGTGCAAGTGCAGGGGCCGTTACTGACACAAGGGAGCCATCCGTGCAACCGTGACCTCCCTTCTTCTGCTCGGTGTGCCCCGGGACTGACTAGAATCCGTTACCAGCGGGAGAAGATCAAAGGAGAAGACCGAGGAACTGCATCCTGATATAGAAGGGTTAAATAGTTTCTCTATTTCTTTATTAAAGATATTTTATTTCATTAGTAAGTAGTTCATAGTCATAGAGCCTTCGGAATAAGAGACAAGCTCAAGGATTATTATTGTCTCTAAATGTTCTTCTTATCTTCTTCTTATCTCATATGCATGACTCTACATTTTTGTTTTGCTAAAACTTAAAGGTCATATGAGCAACTTGTAAAGTCCAGCTAGAAGCCTTATTTGCAAAATCACATTGATCTGTAAATGGTATAAATAAACTGTACCTTAGCTAAATAAACAGGAAAATTGATCATGCTCACATGGATGCAGGTCTTTTTCTCCGAGCGCTCGATCTTGATTAGGTCTGAAGAGGCCTAATTCAGAGTACCTCACTGGTGATCCCATAAGCTGACTTGTGACAAAACAGAACAGCTACAACAGTTTTTGGCGCCCAACGTGGGGCCGTGGCCAACCAGCCTATTCGGAAGAAGTTTTGGGGACTCTTGAGACAGTGAAATTTCAGCTGCAGCAAGGTGAGAAGCTTTATTCTTACACTTTATTTCACTCTCTCTGATTTCCCAAATATTCTGGGTAAGGCTGTACATACGGTTCAAGAACTCTGGCATCACCAGTGAGTATTGTTTTTTTCTCATGCATGTCTGAATGAGAGTTGAAATATAGAGTAATAAGATAATCTGTTGTCCGTCCATTAACTGATTGCATAGATTGCATAGCATGGAATTTGGGACAGTCTCTGTATAATTACATTTGCTGTGTTGCTGTGTTTTGTGTTTTGCTTTGGCCATCTTTGCATCTTTGATGGGCAATACACTGGTCTAGGGATATGTGTTCATAAGTGGTTTCATATTAATGCCTAGATAAAGTAGGCAGGCAATAGGTTGTTGTATATTGATGAGAAGCCTCTGAATAACAAAGTGACAAGTAATTGAGATAAGAGACTTGGTGAAATAATATGTATGTATAAGTCTAATGGTTATAGGTCATACTGTGGACTGTGAAAAGATGTTCCGGTTGTGAAATGTCACAGGGCATAGCCATATAGAGTATTTTAGTGGATACCTGACATATGTATTTTTTCCCATCAGTGTCAAGAGCGGTTTAGATAATTTTATTTACATGTGAGGTTAACTGATCCTTGGAAGGTGTATTGTTACATATGTTTCTAGAATCAAGTGCTGTGAAGGTATATAAGTAGTCTCAATTTTCTGCTGGGATTGTGTATTATACCAGTGGGTATTAGGGATGTTTTGGAAAAGCTGAATCTGGACGAAGAATTCTTTTTGAGATAACACTCTTGCTAAACAAACTGTGCACTGCCATTCTGTTGGGAGGGGTCAAGTGAACAGCTGCGCGATTTTCTGCCCTCTGTGAGAAGTCAGCTCTGAGGATTGTTTTGGTTTAACTCTAGTTTACGTTCGTTGCCGGAATACTTTGTAAAGGACCAGCATGAAGTACCCAACTGCACATCAGGTTGGGTTAGAGAGCATTGTGGCCTTCCCACTTACATGGAGGTGGTCTAGCAGGTGAGAGGACTATCACACCTGGTCCTTCCTGCTTTAGTCATCTGGTCTTTTGGGTGAGAGGTGTTTTTTAACCCTTCCCAATACGCCCTACAAGTGTAGCAGTTGAGAGTGAATGCTGATTTAGCCTTCCAGCTACCACTTGAGAGCCCATTCTGACTTGCCAGGAGACGTGTGGCCTGTTAACAAGGTTCAGGGACACTGAGAGGGCATTTGCAGAAAGGTGGGCTGTGTGGGAATAAGTTGAAGCTATGGGCAACTTGTTCAGTGTGAAGTGTGGGGCTCCAGCGGGATCCAAAACAGCCAAACAGATAGTGCAAGAAAGGAAAGTCAAGGAAGCAGTGAAAAATATCAGACCAATACTCAGAAAGGCAGACATGCCAGAGTGTGGGTGTTTGGATGTTAAGAAATGGCACAGATTCAAGGAAGAGGTGCAGCATTGTGGATGTAAAGAAATAACAGTGGGATGTATTATTATATTATTGTTATGTAAAGTGTATTATAAATGTTTTAATGCACCAAGAGCAAAAACTGTGACTGCTACCGCCCCACCTTCACATGATCAGAAACCCAGACCAGATGAATGGACTTGTAAACATTGTAGTCAGAAAAACCCAGACTGGAGAAGTACTTGTGCTACGTGTAATGTTACTCGCCCTAAGCTGATTGCACTAAATCCTGTTCGAACCAGATCGCATGTGATGACAGAGGACGCTGACACTGAGACAGAGGTAGTGAAGGAATTGAGTTTTGGGGAGGAAGCTGTACATTACTCTGACGGTGAGGAAAGAAAACAGTTATCTGACCCTGAAGACCAACCTTTCCCTCTTTCCCTGACTGACGTAATACAGCAGGAAGGGGAGAGTATAGAGACGTACTTTTGGAGGTTACAGCTGAAGTGGGCAGAAGTGGGGTACAAAGTCAGAACCTCCCTTAATGACAAAATACTGATGAGTATATTCGTTAACGGTATGAATAAGGTTTTACGAGAAGCAGTACAGACAGCCAGACCTGAGTGGAGAAACATGGACCCAACAGACCTTCTGCAAGTAGCTAAGGGGGTTGAACTGACAAAATGCAAGCGACCAGTTATGTATGCTAGAGCACAAGGAAAACAGTGGAAGCAGAGAGGGAGGGCACCAGGTGACCTAGTGACCGTACAGTGCTGGAATTGTGGCCAGAATGGACATTACGCCAGACAGTGCAAAAACCCCAAATAGGAGAGGGAGCAGACTGACTCTCCTCCTTCCTTCCCTCCTCCTTTGCCTCTGGCCTAGGAAACTGGTGACCATGAAGGGACTGGAGTGATTGGTGTTTGAAATTCCCTTGATAAAACAGTATCCCTTAAGCCCAGCCAAATCAATGGCCCTGACCAGAGATATAAGAGAATATGTGGAAGCAGGGGCTCTAGTACAAAGGTCCTCCCCCTGTAACACTCCCTTGTATCCAATCAAGAAAAAAAGTGCCCAAAGGTTTCCCTGATACATACAGAATGGTGCATGATTTTAGAGCTGTCAATGCTGTCACTGAGAGTGGAACATCTATTGTTCCAAACCCACATACCTTACTGTCACAAATCCCAGGGACCTCCAAATGTTTTACAGTAATTGATTTGGCAAATGCTTTTTCTCTGTGCCTCTGCACCCTGACTGTCAGTATCTTTTTGCCTTCACACATGAGGGGAAACAGTACATGTGGACAGTCCTCCCGCAAGGAGGAATTAATTCACCTACCATTTATTCTACAGCTATGGCAGGAATTCTGGAGCAGTGGCAACCGCCTCATCCACAGGTTACGCTATTGCAGTACGTGGATGACCTTTTGCTCTGCTGTCCAGACCAGACGTCCTGCAAGGAAGCACAATTTCTTTGCTGTGTTTTCTGGCAGAGAATGGTTGCAAAGTTTCACGTGAAAAATTACAGTACTGTAAGCAAAGGGTAACATTTTTGGGTCACTGCATCTCTGAAGGTACGAGACACCTGACTGAGGAGAGAAAACAAGCAGTCCAAAATCTCTCCCTACCCAGGTCCCACCGGCAACTGCGCACCTTTTTGGGCTTAGTGTCATACTGCAGGCCTTGGATAAAGTCTGCCTCGCAAATGATGCAACCCCTCTATGATGGTCTGTCATCTGACCCCTTTGACCTCACTCAGGAAGCTATTGATTCCTTTCATTCCTTTAAACTACTCATTGTATCTGCCCCGGCCCTGGGTATTCCAAATTACGATCAACCATTTTTCTTGTTTTGCAGAGAGCAGGGAGGGCATGCGACAGCCGTCCTCACACAGCAACATGGTGACAAACAGAGACCAATAGCTTACTACTCAGCGCGATTGGACCCAGTTGTCAGAGGGTCACCCACGTGTGTCCGTGCTGTAGCGGCTGCTGCAGTACTGCTAGGGAAAGCTTGCGAGATCACATTTCCCTTAACAATTTACTCCCCGCATGACATCCATGCTATACTTGTGCAAGTCCAACCGAAACACCTGTCTATGGCCAGACAGCTCAGACTTGAATGTGCCCTTCTGATTCCTGAGTATGTCACCCTCAAGAGGTGTAATGTTCTGAATCCAGCCACCCTTTTGCCAGTAGATTCAGAAAAGGGGGAATTGGTGACAATGGTAGCAAGTGAGGATGAATGCTTTGACATGACGCACGAGCATGACTGCATAGAGCTGATGAGTCAGGAGACAGCAGGTTTTCCACATGTCTATGATACACCTATTACTAATGCAGATTTTGAGTTTTTTGTAGATGGCTCCAGATACCACCTGGATGGGAGATTCTACACTGGATATGCAGTAGTATCCTCACATGAGGTAATCCGAGCTGAACCACTCCCGCCGCACATGTCTGCGCGGGAGGCGGAGCTAACAGCGCTCATTGAGGCGTGTAGAGCGGGATCAGGTAGGAAAATTAATGTTTATTCAGACTCAAATTATGGATTTGGGATCTGTCATGATTTTGGCCCTATCTGGAGAAGTAGAGCTTTTCTTACGTCAGCTGGTAAGCCTATTAAAAAATGCAGAATTGGTAAAACGGTTAATGGAGGCACTAATGTTACCAGTCCAGGTTGGCATCATTAAGGTGAAAGCACACACAAAAGGTGACTCACTGGAGGTAGCGGGCAATAGAAGGGCAGATGCGGCTGCGAAAGCAGCAGCAAAGAGGCCTAGGGATCAGAGGATAGTGGCAGGGAGCCAGCAAGTCCCAGCCACAGTAAGTCTGGATGTCCTGAAATCCCTCCAGCATCAGGCTGCCCAAACAGAGAAGGAACACTGGGGAAAATTGGGGCTGGGCTGAACTCGAATAGAGTATGGGAAAGTAAGGATAGGTTGTGTTTACCAAGGTCCCTGTTCCCTATGATAGCACAAGCAACACATGGCCCCACTCATGCCTCAAAAAGTCACATGTGTAACCAGGTGAATGCCTTCTGGATCGCTCCTGGCTTCAGTTACGTAGCCTCCAAACACGTACAATCCTGCATTATCTGCGCGCAACACAACCCAGGTAAAACAGTAAAAGTCCCTAAGAAAGCAACACCCAGACCGCTCTACCGTGTCAACGACTGCAAATAGACTACATACAACTACCCAAGGTAGGAGTGTATGAATACGTCCTGGTATGTGTAGATCTCTTCTCAGGATGGGTTGAGGCCTATCCAGTAAAATGTGCAAATGCTAAAACAACTGCAGATAAACTGATGAAGGAGCTAGTCTGTAGGTATGGCATCCCAGAAGCCATAGAAAGTGACAGGGGTACACACTTCACTGGAGAAATAATGAGGGACATTATGCAGGCCCTGGGAATAGAGCAGGCATTCCATACCCCTTATCATCCGCAGAGCAGTGGAAAAGTAGAGAGATTAAACGGGACACTTAAACTAAAAATTCAAAAGGCCATGGCAGAGACAGGAAAGAATTGGGTAGAGTGCTTATCCATGGCACTCTTTTCAGTCAGACACACTCCAAATAGAAAGACAGGCTTGTCTCCTTTTGAAGTCCTTTTTGGTAGTGCCCCAAAAACAGGTCTCTACTTTCCACAAGTGTTACAGATGCAACACGGCACTATGACAGCCTATGTCCAGGCCTTACAGGAAAGACTTAATGTGGTGCATAAACATGTCTTTTCATCCATTCCAGATCCCAATGCAAGTGCAGATGTGCATCAGCTGAATCCAGGTGATTGGGTGGTCGTGCGCAGACACGTGAGAAGGAGCCTAGATCCACGCTTTGATGGCCCATTCCAGTCCAGCTGACCACATCCACCTCAGTGAAACTTGAGGGAAAGCCCACCTGGATCCACGCCAGTCACTGTAAAAAGGTCACTCCACCGGCAGAATGACAGTCTTGCTAATTATCCTGCTAGGTGTAGCAGCGTTGCTGTGCCAAACAAAGACACTGAGCGAACTTTTAAATACGGACTGGGATAATAAACTCATTCGCCACCATATTTCTCTTACTGAGGACATGGAAGGAGAAAAGCCAAAAGAATGTTGGATCTGCACACACAGTTTTATTTTCTTCAAAGACTATGCAATATTTAGACTTACCTCTGGAACCACAGGAGGTGTTGATATCAGACTGTATGTACAATGAAACCTGGACTCTATCGATATTCTGGTGAAAAGATGTATTTGCCACCTTGACTATAGCTGGAAAGGTCACTAATCCCTGGTTCCAGCTAAATATCACACAGCCTAGGGGACAGTCGTGGTGGATGGAATACAATCTGGACATTGAGGGTGTAGTTACCAAAGTAAAGACTAAGATCCCTCATTCAGGCCCCATTACCTACGATGGATTATGGTTCAATCTTCAATATAATGATGTTGCTATCTGTGGAAAGGACAATGATTGTTTCTGTGTGTTTGTGTCTATGTGTGTATCTACATACATAGTCACCAGTTTTTGTCTGTTCTCCTATTATATGTATATACATGTGTATGTATATATGTATATATATGGATGATTCCAGCAAAGACTCCTGGTGGGGAAATACATTTTCTTTTATGAATCCAGCTAATTGGTTTAAGGGCCTTGCAGGTTGGGTTTCTGGCATTATACAATACTGTATGCAAATATTGTTATTCTGTCTATTGCTTTATATAGCTGTAAAAGCATTGATATATGCGTTAGCTAAACTACTGAATAATGTATGTTCTAAGAGTTTCAGTATTGAACCCTCTGTAGTTTACTACGGACCCCAAATGGCCTCTACTGACGGGGAGTAGGTGTCCACACTGAGGGTGGATGGGTGAAGTGGTAGGAAGACCCCTCATGGGTACTAGGCCCATGAGCCAGCAGCTCCTGTTTGGACGCCTACTGACCCTGTAGTGAAGGTTATACCATTTACAAAAGGGGGAAATTGATATAGAAGGGTTAAATAGTTTCTCTATTTCTTTATTAAAGATATTTTATTTCATTAGTAAGTAGTTCATAGTCATAGAGCCTTCGGAATAAGAGACAAGCTCAAGGATTATTGTTGTCTCTAAATGTTCTTCTTATCTTCTTCTTATCTCATATGCATGACTCTACATTTTTGTTTTGCTAAAACTTAAAGGTCATATGAGCAACTTGTAAAGTCCAGCTAGAAGCCTTATTTGCAAAATCACATTGATCTGTAAATGGTATAAATAAACTGTACCTTAGCTAAATAAACAGGAAAATTGATCATGCTCACATGGATGCAGGTCTTTTTCTCCGAGCGCTCGATCTTGATTAGGTCTGAAGAGGCCTAATTCAGAGGACCTCACTGGTGATCCCATAAGCTGACTTGTGACAAAACAGAACAGCTACAACAATCCCTTCAGCGCTGCACCGGGACCCATCATCGTGAGACTCCAGGCCTGCGACGTGGGAGCGGCATCTTCTTCTGGGATAGACTGGTACGTGATTGTAGGGAAAGTTAGGGAAAGTTGCCGCCATTTCTTTGTTGTTTTCTCTTTTCTTTTTTTTCCTTGCTACGTACCCGGAAGGAGTGAAGATCCGGGGACTCCACCATACACATGTGCGCAGATAGTTCGGTTGACTGTGTTATAAATATGTTTCATAGTAAAGAAATGTTACTACCGGTAAAATCTGAGTATGGGGATTTTGTTGGAATAGAGCATACACACACACCCGCGGCCCTACCACCGGTCGCTTCATGTGGCGTAGTCGGCAGGATGTGTGACCAACAAAATCATCCCCTGGTAGTAACTTATAACCAGACAGCTTCCCCGACGTCTATTGTCAATCAGGTGAGAAAGTTTAACGGACGGAACTATCCTGTAACTGAATGGACTGAACAACTTAAGATAGTGGGGAAAATGTATAACACTGATCCTAAGACCTTAGCAGAAATGGCCATGCTAACATTAGAGGGGGAAGCGTGGACGACAGTCAGGCTGGAGACGGTTAGGGGCCAGCGTACATTGGATGACTTGGTGCGGGTGCTGGAGAACACCTATGGGCCGACCACATATGCGGGAACATTGCGCTATATGTTCTTCCGGCGTACTCAGCTCGAGTCGGAGGACATTCCTCAATATGCCAATGCCCTTCAAGTGCTGCTAGAACAAGCCTGTAGAAAAGAAGAACAGATAGCTAGTACGGGTGCCCGTGACCTGGTGTTGAGAGATCAGTTCGTGACCGGATTGAGAGACCCGTACCTTAACCGCTCATTGCAAGATCTACTCCGGATAAATCCGGCCTTTACGTTCGCTGAGGTCAAACAAGAAGCTATAGAACGTTCAAGGGGACCTGTCGTGGAGACACAGACATATACCGCGGCTTGCAGGTCCATATCTGGTATCGGGACTCCGAACAGCGACACGGAAGAACTGAAGCAGATGGTGGCAGAGTTGCAGAAACAGGTGTTACAGCTCACCCTAGACCAACAGGCGGGCCGGCAAGCGAGACAACAACCCAGCTGGCCGATGGGAAGATGCTGGACATGTGGCGACCCCCGCCATAGAGCAAACCGTTGCCCCCAGAACTTTCAAGTTCATCCACGGTCCGATCTACCAGAACCAGCAAGTCATGTCCCACAACAGCGGCCGCCTTTAAACTAGACGCCCCTGCCAAAGAGGCTCACTCGGCAGGGGAGGCCAAAGAGAGGGGTGTGGGAAAACAGAGCCAGCCACGGAGCAAACTTGCATCAAATAGCCCCACCCTGGAAGTATTACTGGAAGGGATCGCCGTACAAAGGTTAATGGATACTGGGTCTCAGGTATCCACCATCTCCGAGCAGTTCTACGAAGAATGTCTAAAGCCGCGGGTTGCCTATGACCCTGATACCGCCATCAAGATCAAAGCAGCCAATAATCTACCCATTCCGGTGATGGGAGTTGCCTGGATGAACACCGAAATCTGTGGCCAAGATCTCGGGAAGAGAGGGATAATCGTGGTCAGGGAAGGCTTTGGATCAGAAACGCCCATGGTTATTGGGATGAACATCTTGAAAGACCTGAATCTGGTGTTGTTTACCAAGAGGGGGCCCAAGTACTGGCAAGAAGTGACCGCACATAGGGCCACCCGCCGTGCCTTTCAGCAAGTGGTCCGGACCTGCAACCTCCAGCGAATGACAGAAGAACAACTGCCGCTGGCCACGGTCACCGTACCCCGCCATACTAGGATCACCTTACCGGCTGGGAAAGAGATAGTTATCTCACTACCCCTTAGCACCACGAAACAGCTTGAAGGCGTGGAGGTGCTGATTGAGCCGCGCACCCCGAAGGAAGGGAAGCTGAATCCACTAGTCGCTCGAACTCTAGCAGTAGTGAGAAAGGGAAGAATTCCTGTCCGGCTGGGCAACACGGCTAACGTGAGCGTTGACCTAGAAGCCGGGACACAGCTCGCCCGAGTCTACGCTCTAACCGAAGAGGTGAACCCTATGATCCCCCTCCAGTTTGTACCGTCTACAGAGGGAGATTGGACAGTGACGGTCTCTGCCATGGCCGCTGTCGTGGGTGACACCAACGCGGGGGGAGAACTAGGAGAGAAGTGTCAGTTGGACGTATCCCAATACTCCAAATGGGAGGTGTCCCAGGTGGAAGAGCTACTTCAAGAGCATCAGGCGTCCTTTGCTCGGCATGACACCGACTTTGGGTGCACCACCAGTATCAAGCACGAAATCCCCACAGGTGACACTGCTCCTATCCGTGAAAGGTACCGCCAAATACCTCTCCAGCAATACCAAGAAGTGATAAATCTCCTGAATTCCATGCTACACGCTGGAGTGGTACGAGAAAGCCAGAGCCCCTGGGCTGCACCGGTGGTGATAGTCAAGAAGAAGGACGGGTCCCTAAGGTTCTGTGTGGACTACCGCCGTTTGAATGCTTGCACCACCCGGGACTCATATTCTTTGCCAAGGATCGAAGAATCCCTGACAGCCCTGAAGAAAGCCAAATACTTCTCTTCGTTGGATCTGGCCAGCGGATATTGGCAGGTACCCATGCACGAGAAAGATAGAGAGAAGACTGCTTTCATCCTACCCATGGGCCTGTACGAGTTCGACCGGATGCCCTTTGGTCTGAGCAACGCGCCGGGGACTTTCCAGCGGCTGATGGAGCGCTGCTTGGGAGACTTCAACTTCGACTTCACCCTCATCTACCTGGACGACATTGTAGTCTATTCGGCCACATTTGAAGAACACCTGCAGCAGCTGGGCCGTGTGTTCAGTAGGTTGAGAGAACATGGCCTGAAGTTGAAACTCAGCAAGTGCCGTCTTCTGCAGGCCAAGATCAATTACCTGGGCCACCGGATCTCAGCCGAAGGTGTTCAGCCGTCTTCAGAGAAGATAGCCGCCATACAGGATTGGCCGCAGCCCACAAACGTCAAGGAGGTCAGGGCTTTCTTGGGGTTGGCCGGCTACTACCGCCGGTTCGTCAAAAACTTCGCCCGGCTTGCTGCACCCTTGCATGACCTGCTTCGAGGGACCACCAACAGCCCCAGAGGATGACCCATCAGCTGGGGACCCAGCCAGGAAGAGTCCTTCCAAGTCCTAAAGGGTGCCTTAACGTCTCCCCCCATCCTGGCATATGCGGACTACAACCTGCCCTTCCAACTACACACCGATGCCAGTCTACAGGGTCTAGGGGCAGTACTTTCACAGGTACAAGAAGGCAAGGAACGGGTCATAGCCTATGCCAGTCGGTCCCTACATGAGGGCGAGAAGAACCCCACCAATTATAGCTCGTTCCGGCTGGAGCTGTTGGCCCTAACGTGGGCTATGGCGGAGAAATTTGCAGGGTACCTCACGGAGACCGAAGTACTAGTCCTGACCGATAACAACCCGTTGGCCCACTTAGAAAATGCGAAGCTCGGAGTCATGGAGCAGCGTTGGATGGCTCGGCTCTCCAAGTTCAATTACAAGATCAAATATAGGGCTGGAGCTGAGAATCAAAATGCGGACAGCCTGTCTAGAGTGTCATACCCCTTACTCAACCGAGACCGGGATGAAGAATTAGAAGGGGACGAGACGCCTGACTTTGCAAAGCTCGCCCAACAGATGATGGATTACCGCCAGTTCGTTGTGGGCGAAGCTGGAACTCCAGTGGGGGTCGCCTTGCCACCCCAGGAGTGGTGCAGGCTCCAGGACCAGAACCCTGAATGGGCTCTACTCAAACAATGGGTGAAGCGGCAGCAGAAGCCTCCCGCCGATATACAGGCACGACTGTCTACCGGGACCTTGACCCTGCTCAGTCAGTGGGACCGGCTAATTCTGAGAGAAGGAGTGCTATACCGGAAGGTTCTCTTGTCGCACATGCTGGAGGAATGCACACAAGTTGTGGTGCCTGATCAATTGGCCCGTGAGATGGTGGCCAAAGCCCACAAAAGGAATGGACACTTCGGAATAGACAAGACCTTTCGGTGGATTCAACAGTCCATCTATTGTCCGGGGCTCCGCAAGCTGGTTGAAGACGTCTGCCAAACCTGTCGCACCTGTGAACTACACAAGTCCCCTGAGCAGCGTGCACCTGTCCAGACAATTAAAACATCCAGGCCCCTTGAGCTGTTGATGGTGGACTATCTGCTGATTGGGACGGCGAGCAGTGGCTATCAGTACTGCCTAGTCATGATGGATCACTTCACAAAATTCGCTGTCGCTGTTGCTACCAAAGACCAGACGGCTGAATCGGCTGCACGGGCCATCTGTCGACAGTTCACATCCACGTCTATGAGTGTCCGGAGAGGTTGCACTCCGACCAGGGGGCTTGTTTCGAAGGCCGAGTCATCGAAGAGCTGCATCGGATGTATGGGATCCAGACGTCGAGGACCACTCCTTACCACCCACAAGGGAACGGTGCATGTGAACGCTTCAACCGGACTCTACTCCAGCTGATCCGCACCTTGGCCGATGATAAGAAAGACCAATGGCCCCAATTCCTTCCCGATCTAGTATGGACCTACATGTAAAAACATTAAAATTAATACATCTAGTTATCAAATATTTTATAGTAGGACATATCAGTTCACAGTTCTGTTTATGTTGGAGGGCATAGTTTATTAATAAAGTTTTTATAAGGAATAAGTATTAAAATATCTGTATTGAATATACATAAGTGCTGACATGGAAGGATATTTATATATTCTTCTGGAAGCTTCTAGAAGATTATGTCATGGAACTGTGTTCAGTTAAAACACCCTATATGGACTGGACGGTTGTCATATAACACACGATGGAGGGGGCTATTGGGCTCCACCACGTTGTCAGCTGCTCAGAAGGCTCGAGGCTGCAAGATGAACACATGCTGTCCAGCCTACGGTATATCCCCTGCCTTGCCATTCAGAACCCAAGGAGAGATGGATGAGGAATTCCCATTGATCAATATGGACTAAATGAACTTTTTTTTACGTAAGCTGACAAAGTATATTATTTTTTCCTTTCTGTAACTGAACCCTTGCAACCATTTTTAAATAGATAAAATACATTTATTTTTTACATTTTTGAAGTCCTTTCTTTCATGCGCTTTTACGTATTTGAAGAAAAATATATTTAAGAGTATATTTTTTAACATTTGGTGAGCCAGCCATTCGTGATTTTTTTTTTACATTTTTTGTTGTTCCTTCACTTTGCATAAGGGGGGTCGAAGTAATAAGTATCTCAAGTATCTCTTGCAAAGGATCAGGAATCGACAATTTATAAAAATCACGCAGAACCTAGGAAATACGTATAAGTCAAGTTGCATGAAAGTTTTTTTTGAATGAACTTTAAAGTCTTTACAAAGCCTCAGAAGTTAACTTTTGACGTATTTTTTGAGCAAGAAAGATAAAGTCAGTCCATAAGAAGTATTGGACGTGCTGAGCAAGGTGAACCAAGTCTTAGAGGATCATCCATGAGATCATCTGATCATTTCAGGTAAGAAAATGGATTTTATCTCTTCATATGTTAAGCAAAGTAAACTTTAGTTCACTTATTCAGATATTTCTAATGTGGAAGAGATTTGGTTACGCTTTTATGGGGAGTGTGAACTTGAAAATTCACGTATAGAATGTGCAAGGTCTTTTAATAGAGAGAAACAGAAAATCAGAAATGTCTGTCATTTAGTCTATGATTTTCACAAGTTAATCGTAGAAAAATGTAAAAATGGTGGAAATAGACAACCTGAATTGTCAGGTGAGTCAGTGGCAGAGAAATCCAAAGACTGCTTAGAACTTGGAATGTCAGTCAGTGATATTGTGAATTCTGACTGTAATGTTGGAAATGATAAGTCAGATTTAGACTGTAATTCAAATCAGAATCTTGATAATGGCGACAGACACGTGCTACCTAATCAAGGTGACTTTCAGCATGCTGAGAAAGAAGCAGGAAATGACGTTGAGAAGCCAGAAGGGGGAGGAGCCAGAGTGGGACATGTGCAGAAAGTTGTCAGAGAAGGACACGTGCAGAGAGAAAATGGCGACGATCAGTTTCTAAAAATAGAACAGGCTAAGTTAGGGATTAAACTTAGAAAGAATTTATTGGACATATGCAAATTAATTCCCGCATATAATCCTAAAATACATGTTTGCAGAAATTCAGAGATATTTGAAAGTTCCATCGAGAAGTTAAATTTAACCAATAGTGAGACGAATCAGTTATTCCGTATGTGGATACCTCAGCATTTCTTTAGACAATTGGCATTAAAAAAGTCTTCTGACAATGAGACATTTGATTGTTCAAATGATAACGATATCATAAGGCTGAAAAATCTCATCTTCTGTGCAAGGAATGAATCTGATCCAAATTATGAGATGTTAAAGGAATTACAAATTGAACAGAATGAGAGTATGTTCTCATTTATGTCCGTTTTTGAACGTTTGTATAGGGCGGTCATTCCAAATGTCAGATTGGATGGAATGATACATTTATTCATCAAGAAATTTAATTTCCTTGATAATGCAGCTTGTGCGGTGGCAGTAAATAAAAAGTCCCTATTCGAATGTACGACATTTATTGATTTTGTTAGAAAAAGTCAATCAAAACAGAAATTAATTAATTCTGAAAAACCAACACGAAAAAGGGAGAGTTTCTGTGAAAAACCAACAGTGTCTCCCAGATCCAGATATTTCTGTGACAGGATATATGAAATTCGAAGGAAGATGCATACGTGTTACAAACCATACAATCCTTCCCAATTATTATCATCTAAAATTCTTTTTCCACAGGAAAAACCCTTGTCTCCAGTGGAGGGATTGGTCACTGGGATTGAGGATCCCAGACAAATGATGAGTAAAAGCTTTGAAAGACAGAAACAGGTGTCTTGTGCAGATTCTTTCCCTGGGTTAGAATTTGATAGACTTGATTTACATAAGTTCAGAGATTCCTATAAGTTTAAAATGAATCTAATAAATCGAATCTTTGAAGAAAAATTTAGGTTTGGTCTTCAGCTAAATAAAGTGGATTTCTGGGTAAATTAATTTTATTGTTTGATGAATATGTTTATTCATATACAGTGAATCTATGCATATATATATATATATATATATATATATATATATATATATATATATATATATATATATATATTAAAGGTAGTGATGGTAAATCAAGGTCATATTTTCATTTAGTAAAATGATAGTTTAATGTTATAAATTAATAATTGATCTCTGTATATGAATAATAATATTTAAAATAAAATAATAAGAGAAAGTAACAGATTTTAAGTGTTTCATTTTTATCATAAATATGATAATAATTTTATTCTTTTATTTCCCTCAGAATTTATCAGTAAAGCAGATTGATGAAGTATTAACTTTTTATTTATACATTTGTTCTTGTCCTCAATCAGGTAACATATATTTTATTGGGTAAGGTTAATCGCGAAAGCACGTTTAATGATAATTATTATTTTCTCAGGTACCAATTGCCAGAGAACTATTACTTTAACGTTTCTTTAATGAATATACATACATCTTCTTTAGAGTTATTAGAAATGTAATCTGAGCTTTGGAGTGTAGTAAAACTGCTTGTTGTTTTGGAATGGTGTTCTTTGCACGTAACCAGAGCATGTGACTTGGTACTAAAGCTAATAATAAATGTTTGTTCTATGGTCAAATGTACAGTATGTAATACATTGGAATTTGAATTTTTCGAGAAGTACTTCAAATTAGTAACATAATTTTTGAAATGCGCATAGAATATTGGAAAAAAAGGGATATGTGTCTGTCAGTTTCTATGTAGAAGTATATGTTAAAGAACCATGACAGTCTTGTGTGCATAGATGTGTCTATGAATGATTGATTGTTTGAGCAGCTGCTAATGTCAAGTACTTTGGATCCAGAAAGAAAAAAAAAAGGGAATTTTTGTTTTAACTTTGAGATTATAATATATGTATATATACTATTAGAATAAATAGGTTATAGTACATAAGTATAAATGAAGGAATTAATACCGGATATATATTATTCTTAGACATATTTCTTTAATATAGAGATGTTAGGATCTTTTGTGTTAGTCACTTCTTTTACTGATACATAGATTGGTAATCATTTTTCTTTTCAAATATGGAAGTGATATTTATAATATGGTCTTGAAGATATACAACACAAATTTTAATTTAATTTAATCTAAACATATTAATTTTTATAATATCATATTTCATGATATTGAAAGGGAGAGGTTTGGTCTCAAGCACACATTTTTATTTGATAAATATATGTGTTTACAGGATACTTTAATAATTAATATTTCAAGTACAAAGGAAGAATTGGGAATAAAAAAATATATTCGAAGTATATCATAATGCATTTATATACTAAGAAAAGTGTATTATTTGTAGGTTACATGACTTAATTATTTTTATAGGTTACTGATATGATAGGTATGGAAATCCTATAAGATACTGGTAACATTAAGGTTATGTATTATTAAAGACATAGGTTTTATATACAGTTAGGTCCAGAAATATTTGGACAGTGACACAATTTTCGCGAGTTGGGCTCTGCATGCCACCACATTGGATTTGAAATGAAACCTCTACAACAGAATTCAAGTGCAGATTGTAACGTTTAATTTGAAGGTTTGAACAAAAATATCTGATAGAAATTGTAGGAATTGTACACATTTCTTTACAAACACTCCACATTTTAGGAGGTCAAAAGTAATTGGACAAATAAACCAAACCCAAACAAAATATTTTTAATTTCAATATTTTGTTGCGAATCCTTTGGAGGCAATCACTGCCTTAAGTCTGGAACCCATGGACATCACCAAACACTGGGTTTCCTCCTTCTTAATGCTTTGCCAGGCCTTTACAGCCGCAGCCTTCAGGTCTTGCTTGTTTGTGGGTCTTTCCGTCTTAAGTCTGGATTTGAGCAAGTGAAATGCATGCTCAATTGGGTTAAGATCTGGTGATTGACTTGGCCATTGCAGAATGTTCCACTTTTTTGCACTCATGAACTCCTGGGTAGCTTTGGCTGTATGCTTGGGGTCATTGTCCATCTGTACTATGAAGCGCCGCCCGATCAACTTTGCGGCATTTGGCTGAATCTGGGCTGAAAGTATATCCCGGTACACTTCAGAATTCATCCGGCTACTCTTGTCTGCTGTTATGTCATCAATAAACACAAGTGACCCAGTGCCATTGAAAGCCATGCATGCCCATGCCATCACGTTGCCTCCACCATGTTTTACAGAGGATGTGGTGTGCCTTGGATCATGTGCCATTCCCTTTCTTCTCCAAACTTTTTTCTTCCCATCATTCTGGTACAGGTTGATCTTTGTCTCATCTGTCCATAGAATACTTTTCCAGAACTGAGCTGGCTTCATGAAGTGTTTTTCAGCAAATTTAACTCTGGCCTGTCTATTTTTGGAATTGATGAATGGTTTGCATCTAGATGTGAACCCTTTGTATTTACTTTCATGGAGTCTTCTCTTTACTGTTGACTTAGAGACAGATACACCTACTTCACTGAGAGTGTTCTGGACTTCAGTTGATGTTGTGAACGGCTTCTTCTTCACCAAAGAAAGTATGCGGCGATCATCCACCACTGTTGTCATCCGTGGACGCCCAGGCCTTTTTGAGTTCCCAAGCTCACCAGTCAATTCCTTTTTTCTCAGAATGTACGCGACTGTTGACTTTGCTACTCCAAGCATGTCTGCTATCTCTCTGATGGATTTTTTCTTTTTTTTCAGCCTCAGGATGTTCTGCTTCACCTCAATTGAGAGTTCCTTAGACCGCATGTTGTCTGGTCACAGCAACAGCTTCCAAATGCAAAACCACACACCTGTAATCAACCCCAGACCTTTTAACTACTTCATTGATTACAGGTTAACGAGGGAGACGCCTTCAGAGTTAATTGCAGCCCTTAGAGTCCCTTGTCCAATTACTTTTGGTCCCTTGAAAAAGAGGAGGCTATGCATTACAGAGCTATGATTCCTAAACCCTTTCTCCGATTTGGATGTGAAAAGTCTCATATTGCAGCTGGGAGTTTGCACTTTCAGCCCATATTATATATATAATTGTATTTCTGAACATGTTTTTGTAAACAGCTAAAATAACAAAACTTGTGTCACTGTCCAAATATTTCTGGACCTAACTGTATATAGAAGGCCTTATTTTTATTTCAATTTTTATTTTTCCTTCAGATTTTAAATATCTCAATTGAGAAAACACTTCAATATTTAGTTCAGTAATATCTAATATAAGAATATTACTTTATTAAATATGAATCATATTAAAAGGGAAAAGTTCCATTTTTTGGAAGAAAAGAATACTTCCTTCATCAATATATACAATTGTCTACTTCCTAGTAATACATTATTTTTATATTAGTATGTTAACACAATAAGGATGAAATATTACTTATAGTTACACATTTTCTTATAGTAGGTTATTTAATAAATAATAGACAAATCAAATAAATTAAATTGGAGTAATAAAGATGGAAGATCGAGGTACATCTAGGTTTACCTTCCTATATTTACAAATAATATATATTATATTTTTAATCAATAATAATTAATAATGGGTATTATTTAGTGATGAGCGAGCATGCTTGTTACTACTCGGTACTCGCACGAGTATCACTGTACTCGGTCTACTCGGCGGGGACCGAGTAATCTCGCGATACTCGTGCTGTACTCGTGGTCTTCATTTCTGCATGTTGGCGCTCTTTTGAGAGCCAGCCCTCATGCAGGGATTGGCTGGCAGACCACTGCAATGCCACAGCCCTGTTAGTTGTGGAATTGCAGTGATTGGCCAGCCTGGACAGCGTGACCGAGCCTTTATACCGGCGGGCGCGCTGTGCTCTGCTCACAGCTATCCAGACAGTCAGTGCAGGGAGAGTGTCGCTGCTTCAGGGAAAGGTTTGCGGCCCTTTATAGCTATTTTCGTAGCAGGGCTGCAAACAGTGTGACCAAAAGTCCTTCTCAGGACTATTCTAGTTGTATACAGGCAGGCAGGGTATAGCCAGGTCGGAGTACAGTAGCAGAGTCCTTCTCAGGACTATTGTTGCTGTATACAGGCAGGGTATAGCCAGGTTGGAATACAGGCTAGTGACCAAAAGAGTCCTTGTCAGGACTATTGTAGCAGTATACAGGCAGGCAGGCAGGCAGGCAGGCAGGGTATATAGCCATTCCTAGTGGTGACCGTATACCAGCCTTCATCATATCTGGGGCTGGTGTATACAGTCTAAAACAGTCCAGATAGTGTCAGACTTCTCAGTAATTGTCGCTCCTAAAAACCTGTTAGGTTCTTATTGCGTCCATGCTTGCATTTAAAAACCGCACGTGTGTGCCTGTCGGTGGCAGCGTACAGGTGCACTTGTGTGCATTTTTCACAAACTATTATATAACGCACAAGTCTAGTGAATAATACACGTCAGTCAGCAGTGTCTGATAGTGTCAGACTTCTCAGTAATTGTCGCTCCTAAAAACCTGTTAGGTTCTTATTGCGTCCGTGCTTGCATTTAAAAACCGCACGTGTGTGCCTGTCGGTGGCAGCGTACAGGTGCACTTGTGTGCATTTTTCACAAACTATTATATAACGCACAAGTCTAGTGAATAATACACGTCAGTCAGCAGTGTCTGATAGTGTCAGACTTCTCAGTAATTGTCGCTCCTAAAAACCTGTTAGGTTCTTATTGTGTCCGTGCTTGCATTTAAAAACCGCATGTGTGTGCCTGTCGGTGGCAGCGTCAGGCTCCATATTGTCCCTGGATAGAGATGTGCATGAGGGCCTCAAAACATTGTTCCCATTGCAAAGGAGCGGGTCTCCTGTCGTTGTAATGCCCATTCTGAAAGAATGGGCGAAAAAATTTACCACTGGGGGTATACCTGAAACAAAGGCCTAACTCTTGTAACGGTCATCATGATGGCGCATGAGGAGAAGGAGGAGCAGTCCAGCGATTAGCCAAAGTCCAGAAGTGTGTTACCATGGGTGAGTGGAGGTACATGGCAAAATCCCGTTACAAACTTTAAATTCCGCTGTCATTTGCTGGTGGTGTGGTGAAGTCTGGCCCAATCCAAGCCTTGTTCATCTTGATTAGAGTCAGCCTGTCAGCATTTACAGTTGACAGGCAGGTGCGTTTATCTGTAATGATTCCACCTGCGGCACTAAAAACACGCTCTGACAAAACGCTAGCGGCAGGGCAGGCCAGGACTTCCAAGGCGTAGAGAGCCAATTCATGCCACGTGTCCAGCTTGGATACCCATTAATTGTAAGGCACAGAGGAATGTCAGAGTACAGTTGTTTGATCTGCAAGGTACTCCTTGAGCATCTGGGCAAACTTAGGATTTCTTGTGGCACTACCCCGCACCTCAGGGGCTGTGGTATGTGAGGGGCTGAGAAAACTGTCCCACATCTTAAAGACTGTTCCCCTACCTCTGGCGGATTGGACTTGTGCCCCTCTCGGCTGTACGCCTTGGTTGTCCACTGATTCCTGACCTATGCCGCTATCGTTTTGTGAGGGGAATGCTTTGCCTACTTCCGTGACTATGGCCTTCTGGAACTGCTGCATTTTTCCTGACCTCTCCGCCTCGGGAATAAGAGACATAAAGTTCTCCTTGTAGCGTGGGTCTAACAGTGTTACCAACCAGTAATGATTGTCGGCCAAGATGTTCTTAACGCGAGGGTCACGAGACAGGCAGCTTACCATAAAGTCAGCCATGTGTGCCAGACTCTTAACAGCCATCACTTCAGTATCCTGACCAACACGATGACTGAACATGCTGTCCTCCTCCTCCTCCTCCTCCACCTCCTCCTCATCATCATCTACCCTGTCCTCTGGCCAGCCACGCTGAACCGAGGATATGACTGCATGTCATATCCTCAATTTGGCCAGAGAGTTGCTCCATGTCTTCATCCTCCTCCTCGTCATAGTCCTCCACTGCACGTTGTGATGAGACGAGGCTGGGCTGTGTGTTATCACCCACACCCACTACTGTTTCTTGCTCAAACTCATCGCGCTCCGCCTGCAATGCATCATGGTTGTTTTTTGAGCAGAGACCATTTTAGAAGGCAGAGAAGCGGTATGGTGACGCTAATAATGTCGTCATCGCCGCTCACCATCTTGGTGGAGTCCTCAAAGTTTTGGCGGATGGTACATAGGTCGGACATCCATCTCCACTACTCAGGTGTTATGTGTGGAGTTTGACCCATTTCCCTACGGCTTAGGTGATGCAGGTACTCAACAACTACCCTCTTCTGCTCACATATCCTGACCAACATGTGCAGAGTTGAATTCCAACGCGTGGGGACATCACACACCAGTCTGTGAGCCGGAAGATGCAAATGGCGCTGAAAGCCAGCAAGGCCGGCTGAAGCAGTAGGTGACTTTCGAAAATGTGCAGACAGGCGGCGAACTTTTACCAGCAGATCAGACAGCTCTGGGTATGACTTTAGAAACCGCTGAACCACGAGGTTGAGCACATGGGCCACGCATGGAACATGTGTCAGCTGGCCTCGCCTCAAAGCCGCCACCAGGTTCCGGCCATTGTCACACACGACCTTTCCTGGCTTTAGGTTCAGAGGTGTGAGCCAGTGATCTGCCTGCTGTTTCAGAGCTGTCCACACCTCTTCTGCATTGTGGGGTTTGTCACCTATGCAGATTAGCTTCAGCACAGCCTGTTGCCGCTTCGCCGAGGCAGTGCTGCAGTGCTTCTGTGTCGCCCTGGACAAGCCAAGGGCCACAGAGCACAACACTTACACACCCCACACTCCCTGCAGGCATATCATAGTCAAAACACAAAATCCTTGTTGCCTTCCCCAGGGGCTGTTGTCCACACCAGGGGGTGGAGCCAGGCGGTTGGTCTCCACCCACCAAGGAGGAGGGAAAACACAGGCAGTGAGAGTTAAGCTAAGGAAGTTGAAGGAGGAAAGTAGTAGAGAGGAGAAAAGTGACAGCAAAGAGCCTGAAGTTGGTCCGGGTGTGTGGCCCGGACAGGACAGCAAGGTTGGCAGGATGTGGTGACCGTCTGCAGTGGAGGCCGATTGGAGTCTGCCGTAAGGACCGTGGACGGGTGGTGACCCGGCCGTACCGGACCGGTATACAAAGAGAAGCCAGCACCATTGGCAGGGGCCTTTCGGATCCCGGCAAGGCTTGGTGTCGCCGTGAATTTGCCAAATCCGTTAGTGAAGGGGACCTCAGGGTTTCCAAACAGCCAAGTCACGATAGAAGGCAACCGTCCAACCGTGAAGGGGAGACACCGCCACCGCCAAGGGCAACCGTCTCCCAGGGCCAGCGCCTGTGGGCAAAAGGGGCTCCTCCGGCCCATATCCAGGTCGGGGAGCGGGTTACCGGTGGGAAACCATCACTACCAAAACTGAACTTAGGTGCAGGGAGAGACAGTCATCACTAACCTGCAGGGAGGAACAACCGCAGCCGTCCGAGGGACCCGTCCATCCAGCCACTTGTTTTACCGTGAACTGTGTCATCATCATTGGGCTGAGTGAGTACCTCCGTGCCGTGCGGCACAGCGCTGCCCCTGCGACCTTGCACCTCATCAGACCCCGCAACCCGCCTGTCATCCATCTCTACCCCATCACCGGGCCCTGGGACAACCAACCCCCCCACCCACGGCATGGAGAAATAACAACAAAGCTGCTCCCTGTCACAGGCTCCCGGGATCCCCGTCCAGAGCAGCGGTGGTGTCCACACAATCACCACAACCGTGGATGGCGTCACGGACAATATCCCCAAAACCCAAACGACCCCTTTTCACTCACGGGCGATGAGCGCCGCTCGAGTCCCCGGGATCCGGCCATCGCTCGAGCCACCGAGCAGCAGCAGCCGTAGAGCAGCGGCAGCCGGACCCGAGCAGTGGGAGAGCGCAGCGTCCCCTCCTCCGCCCGCAACACTTCCAGCTTGGGACTGGTGTGTAGGGTAAAGTGGATGAGGATGCGCAGGAGGAGGTGGAGGCTGAGGAGCATGACATTCCGGAGCTGTAGAGTGTGGGTGAAACCCTGACTGAGGTAGGGCCTGCAAAACTTGGTGTGTGAAGGACGTGTTCCGTCCCTCGCTCAGACTGGGTCCCAGCTTCCACAATATTAACCCAGTGTGACGTCAACGAGATGTAGCGGCCTTGCCCACATGCACTTGTCCACGTGTCTGTGGTTAGGTGGACTTTGGCTGAAACAGCGTTGTTCAGGGCACGTGTGATGTTTTGTGACACGTGGTTATGCAATGCGGGGACGGCACACCGGGAGAAATAGTGGCGGCTGGGGACCGAGTAATGTGGGACAGCTGCCACCATCAGGTCGCGGAATGCTTCTGTCTCAACCAGCCTAAAAGGCAACATTTCCAGCGCAAGCAGTCGCGAAATGTTAGCATTTAGAAGTGTGGCATGTGGGTCGTTGGCAGTGTATTTGCGCCTGCGTTCAAAGGTTTGCTGAATGGATAACTGAACGCTGCGCTGGGACAAGGACGTGCTTGATGATGGTGTTATTTCTGCGTGGGCAACTGCAGGTGCAGGGCCGGAGGAGGCTTGTTCTCGGGCAGCATGGACAGGGGATTGGCTCGCATGCACAACAAGCGAAGATGAAGCAGTGACATCTGCAAGCACTGCTCCTCGACTCTGTTGTACATCCCACAAAGTCGGGTGCTTGGCTGACATGTGCCTGATCATGCTGGTGGTGGTCAGGCTGCTAGTTTTGGTACCCCTGCTGATGCTGGCACGGCAGGTGTTGCAAATGGCCTTTTTAGAATCATCTGGAGCCAACTTAAAAAACTGCCAGACTCGGGAAGACCTAACATTTGTACAGGCACCTTGTGTCGTGTTGTTCCGGGGAACAGTTGCCTGACGTCTGCCTGGGGCCACCACCCTGCTTCTTACTGCCTGTTGTGATGCTACGCCTCCCTCCCCCTGTGCACTGCTGTCCTCGCTCTGCATATCCTCCTGCCAGGTTGGGTCAGTTACTGGATCATCCACCACGTCGTCTTCCTCTTCCGCACCCTGCTCCTCCTCCTGACTTCCTGACAATTGTGTCTCATCATCGTCCACCCCTTGTTGAGACACGTTGCCAACTTCGTGAGAACGTGGCTGCTCAAATATTTGGGCATCTGTACATACAATCTCGTCATGGCCCACTTCAACAGGAGCTGGCGAGAGGCCAGAATGTGTGAATGGAAACGTGAACGAACAGCTCTTCCGAGTGTCCAAGTGTGGGATCAGTAATGTCCGTGGACGTGTACTCGGCCTGGTGGTAGGAAGGAGGATCAGGTTCTGAAATGTGCGGTGCAGTATCACGGCTACTGACACTTGACCGTGTGGAAGACAGAGTGTTTGTGGTGGTGCCAATCTGACTGGAAGCATTATCCGCTATCCAACTAACAACCTGTTGACACTGGTCTTGGTTCAAGAGCGGTGTACTGCTGCGGTCCCCAAGAATTTGGGACAGGACGTGCGAGCGACTAGATGTGGCCCTCTGTTGTGGCGAAATTAGAGCTTGCCCACGACCTCGGCCTCTGCCTGCACCACCATCACGTCCACTTCCTTGTTCCTTGCCAACGCCCTTGCGCATTTTGCAATGCTGTGCTGACGTGTATTCACTAGACTTGTGCGTTATATAATTGTGCTTCTTACTGCCTGTTGGGATGCTACGCCTCCCTCCCCCTGTGCACTGCTGTCCTCGCTCTGCATATCCTCCTGCCAGGTTGGGTCAGTTACTGGATCATCCACCACGTCGTCTTCCTCTTCGGCACCCTGCTCCTCCTCCTGACTTCCTGACAATTGTGTCTCATCATCGTCCACCCCTTGTTGAGACACGTTGCCAACTTCGTGAGAACGTGGCTGCTCAAATATTTGGGCATCTGTACATACGATCTCCTCATGACCCACTTCAACATGAGCTGGCGAGAGGCCAGAATGTGCGAATTGAAACGTGAACAGCTCTTCCGAGTGTCCAAGTGTGGGATCATTAATGTCCGAGGACGTGTACTCAGCCTTGTGGTAGGAAGGAGGATCAGGTTCTGAAATGTGCGGTGCAGTATCACGGCTACTGACACTTGACCGTGTGGAAGACAGAGTGTTTGTGGTGGTGCCAATCTGACTGGAAGCATTATCCGCTATCCAACTAACAACCTGTTGACACTGGTCTTGGTTCAAGAGCGGTGTACTGCTGCGGTCCCCAAGAATTTGGGACAGGACGTGCGAGCGAGTAGATGTGGCCCTTTGTTGTGGCGAAATTAGAGCTTGCACACGACCTCGGTCTCTGCCTGCACCACCATCACGTCCACTTCCTTGTTCGTTGACAACGCCCTTGCGCATTTTGCAATGCTGTGCTGATGTGTATTCACTAGACTTGTGCGTTATATCCAAGTTTTTGCAAAACGCACACAAGTGCAGCGGAAAGCTGCCACCAACAGGCACACACGTGCGGTTTTTAAATGCAAGCACGGAGGCACTAAGAACCTAACAGGTCTCTATCCAGGGACAACGTGGAGCCTCCCAATTTTTGGCTGCCTTGCCTAAGGGCTATACTACAATAGACCCACTTCCTTCCAATGGGCACTTCAGGTTTACAGGCCCTCATGCACGTCTTTATCCAGGGACAACGTGGAGCCTCCCAATTTTTGGCTGCCCTGCCTAAGGGCTATACTACAATAGACCCACTTCCTTCCAATGGGCACTTCAGGTTTACAGGCCCTCATGCACGTCTCTATCCAGGGACAACGTGGAGCCTCCCAATTTTTGGCTGCCCTGCCTAAGGGCTATACTACAATAGACCCACTTCCTTCCAATGGGCACTTCAGGTTTACAGGCCCTCATGCACGTCTCTATCCAGGGACAACGTGGAGCCTCCCAATTTTTGGCTGCCCTGCCTAAGGGCTATACTACAATAGACCCACTTCCTTCCAATGGGCACTTCAGGTTTACAGGCCATCATGCACGTCTGTATGCAGGGGCATTGGTGAACCTCACAATTTTGGACTGCCCTGGCAAAGGAAAATACTACAAAGACTCAGTTCCTCAAAATGGGCACATTAGACTCAGAGGCCTTTATGTACGTCTCTTCTCAGGGACATCGGAGTGCCACACAATGTTTTACGTAAAATCTTTCATGTAGTAATCTCAAAAAGTAACATACATTAGCTCTATCTCACTATTGGTTATGTGCCCTTAACATTTCCGCCATGAAAATTCATTTTGGTGTCATTTTGGAAGGTTTTCTGGTGAGTCCGTAAAAATGGCGTAAAACGCGGACTAAATTGTTCACATCTGTGACTTTTGAGTGATAAATGCTTCAAGGGGTCTTCCCCATGCTGTTGCCATGTCATTTGAGCACTCTTCGGAGACTTTTGTGCCATTTTTAGGGTTTCTACATGCTGCCGGTGGTCATTTCACAAAAATACTCGGGTCTCCCATAGGATAACATTGGGCTCGTTGCTCGGGCCGAGTACACGAGTATCTTGGGAGGCTCGGCCCGAGCTTCGAGCACCCGAGCTTTTTAGTACTCGCTCATCACTAGTATTATTGTGTTTTGATGGAATCATCCAGTCTTTCCTAAAAGGTTATTTGCTTTAGTTTATAATTTTACAAATGATCTAACTAAAAAGCCACATTGTTGCCTTTCATATTTATAATATGATACATGTTATAGGTACACATTATATTATTTCATATTTTATATTATATTTTGGTTACATTCAACACATTGCCACCTATGGGTTTGGAAGGGTATTGCACCAATGACAAAAAAGGTCATTACATGAGAATACTATTGTCTATACCATTATGCAGTATTATTACATCATTCTAAGTATCAATTATATTAATACTTCTACGATAATAATAATGACATGGTATTATAGTATTAGAGTTATGATACGCTGTGACATTTATTAGTGATAGTTATTGCCATATTTGGTATTTAGATTAGGGAATGAAGTCTTCAATCAAGATTACAAAAGATAAAAAGACTTTATAATTTTCCTAAAGTTAAAAGGGATTCTGCAAAAGGTCCAAAAGGTAACGTCTCAAATAAGACTGTGTAACATACAAAATACACTTACCGTGTTTGCACCTCAGAAACACAGTGATCTTATGGTTCAAGGATGGACAATGACACATGGTCTGTGCATTAAGACCTCCCTACAGATACTAAGAAGAACAATGACGTGTTAAAGTTAACCCCTGTCGTGCTGACCAAGAACGTCTTAACATCTGTTCCAGGATTTGACAACAGGCAGCATGGAGGATAAAGGTGACTAATGTAAATTACACTGCACAGACATCAAAGACTTCTGCTATTCTTCTACACTCATGAACTGTGGTTTATCAACATTGGCTATGGACTTTGTAATAAAGAATAAAGTTTAAGGACTTGATCTAACGATGATAAACGCAATACGGGAGGGGGGCGTGTCCTGGCTATGGAGGAGTGAGGACGTGTTTGTCTCAGCTCCTGCCACCGGACTACACTACTGACAATTAAACCAGCCCAAGAGCCTGGAAGAAAAGGATATGCAGCGCAGGAGAAGGGAGAGCTCCCAGGGGCCCAGCAGAGGAGCGTCACGGACAGAGGAGAAGGGAATTGGAGGCTTCCTTACCGGGCCGAAGCAGAGGACAGCACTGCAGACATCTCCCAAGATGGAGAGGCAGGGGAAGCCCCAGCAGCAGCAGAGACAGAGGGAGGAAAGCACCCGGGCAGTGGAGGAGAGGCAGCTGATAACCCCAGACAGCCAGCGTGTCCAGGTACAGGGGAGCCCTGGAGCAGGGAGCATGGGTACAACCCCCACCATTGCTGATTGCAGACCTGCAGTGGGGAGGCCTCAGGAGGGGGGAGAGGTACCCTTACCCCTGTCACAGAAGGAGGACAATAATAAATCTCAAGCAGAGGCTGTTAATGCTGCAAATGGGGAACAGGACCCTGCTAGTGGAAATCTCCTATCTTCAGTGAGACACAGCCTGAGTCAAAGTGTGTATGATATGGAAATGCAAGCAGAGTTAGAGCCTGCCACAAGTACAATAAGATCACATGAACCAGGAGTGCTAACAGAACTTAATGAAATCCGGGCACACATCTCTTCTATGCCCACCAGAGAAGATATGGAGACATATATAGCAAGGCTGGAACAGGCATACCGCACAGAGCTGTCAGCCCTGAGGGGGGAGGTGGAAAGAGTGGACACTCAGAACCAAATACAGGCAGCTAAAATACAGAATATAGAAGACACCACTCAGGCACAAGGGGCCATTTTGGATCAACACTCCTGCCAAATACAATATATGGTGGAAGCAATGGACGATGCTGAAAACAGGGGCCGGAGAAACAATTTAAGGGTCCGGGGTTTACCAGAGTCTGTTGAACCTAAGGATCTCCAGAGAGCCCTCCAAGTGATGTTTAATGAGATCCTGGGTGAACCATCAAGCCAACCCCTGGAGCTAGACAGAGTGCATAGAGCGCTTGGCCCTAGACCTACACAGAATGACAGACCACGAGATGTGATTTGCAGGGTCCACCGTTATGTCCTTAAAGAGGCCATCCTGTTTAAGCTGCGCAGTGGAGTTTCACCAGCATACGAGGGGAGCCAAGTCCAGATTCTGCAGGACTTATCCCGTTTCACTTTACAAAGAAGGAGAGCACTGAAACCTCTCCTGGACATGCTCCGTTCGTATGAGTTTCAATACAGCTGGGGATTTCCCTTCCGCCTGCAGGTCCGACATGCGGGAAGAATGCATGTTCTTAGGAACCCGACTGATATGCCATCGTTTGCTGCAGCCCTGGACATTCCATTGGTGCCTATAGAGGAATGGCCGGTGTTTCCAATGGGGGTTTGGGGTGCTGCCCCAGATGGTGATCGGATGCGTGGCCCTCGAAGAGGAAGACCAGTCTGATGTTTAAGGAGTTATTGGTTCATAAACAAAAATTCATTGGGTTGTTTCTCAATAGAATGTACCTCCCAGTTTTGCTATAATTTTTTTGCCAGGGGGATTAAGTCTTTCTGATTATGAGGGGGGGGGGTTCCCTCCCGCCTTCCTGGAAGAGGGGGCACCCCCTGACGGTGTATAGCACAATATTCTCTCTAGACCTTGTGTCCTCACATTATATAGGGCTCTGGCTGACAAACTAAGTTGAATAATTGCTTATTGTTAGTCCGGGGCAGGGGGCTCCTTTGTAGAAAGTTCCCTCCCTGATTGGGATAACACGCCATAAAGGAGTGGCGTAGTCTCACCATCCCTAGGTTAGACAGTTTGGTATTCTCTTATACCTATACAGTTACTTTTAGTCTTTTTAGACCCGACGTTAGGGTCTTGCTGTAACCTTGCAGGCGGGAGGCACTCTGACCTCCTTGCCTTTGGTTTCTACTGCTTTGTTGGTAGTTTCTTTTGTATTCTCGACCTTCTTACCTCTTCTCTTTTATTTCCTCTTCTTTTTCCCTGCTCTTCCTATCCTACTTGCCTGCACATCTCTCTCTCTCTCTCCCTAATCCCCGAACCTATCCCTAGAGTCCCCACCGTTCCTCCGCATTGAAATGACGCAGATTAATTGGGGTTCACTAAATGTGAGGGGACTTAATGTCCCGCAAAAACGCTCCCAGATATTTTTTGACATGCACAAAAAAAGAGTCCATATACTATTGATCCAAGAAACACATTTTAAAACGGGCCACCTCCCCATCTTTAGAGACAGATATTACACTAACTGGGTCCACAGTTCCAACCCAGAGTCAAAATCCAAGGGAGTGTCCATAGGCATCCATAAGTCCCTAGTGCACACAGTTCTAGATACACGGGTGGACACGGAGGGAAGATTTATATTCCTGAAAATTAATGTTAACTCATCCATCTTTACCATTGTCAATTGGTATCTACCGAATAGAGATCCGGCGACGACCTGCTCCTCTCTCCTGTCATCACTGGATGAATTCGCAGAAGGGACCGTGATCGTGGGCGGTGATTTAAACTTCACTTTGGACCCTAAGGTAGACACAACGTCGGGACATAACTTTCTCTCAATAAGGAAACTAACGAAGGTTAAACGTTGTATACAGGAACTCAGATTAGTGGATGTATGGAGAACACTACACCCAGTAGACCGTGACTACACATATTTTTCCCCGGCTCACTCTTCATACAGCCGCATAGACCTATTCCTTGTAAGTCAGAAGGCCCTGACATGGCAGATACAGGCCTCTATAGGCAGTATCTCTTGGTCAGATCATGCCCCCATATTTTTGAGCCTCACTATGCCGGATGGGCCTGGGAGGCCGTGGTCTTGGCGGTTGAATGATAGTCTGCTGAGGGACCAGGGATGCTTGAAAGACCTGCAGAACACAATAGATGAATTCTTGGAGATACACTCAGGAGACACTACTACCCTACCTGTTCAATGGGAGACACTAAAGTGTGTGTTGAGAGGGATTCTGATCAAACATGGGGCTAGGATTAAGAGGGAGAGAGCCCAAACCATTCTGTCTCTACTTCAGAATATTTCAGACCTAGAGAAGATCCATAAGCAGACATTATCCCCGGTGACACTGACAGAGCTAGTTAAAAACAGAGAGGAACTTAAATCCATTCTGGACCGACAATACGAGCGCCACAGGAATAGACTAAAAAGATTTATGTATGAATATGCGGACAAATGTGGCAGACCACTAGCTAGGTTATTACATCCGAGGGGGGACCCCAGTCACATCCCTACGATCAAAAAATCGGACGGCCTTTTGACTCAGAACCCAACCCACATAGCGGAGCAGTTTCAAAAATATTATAGTGACCTTTACAACATAAGGGGCAAATTTGGGGATATGCCACAAGAAGCTTTGGAGACTAAAATAAATGATTACATACTTCAAACAGCCCTGCCGACTATACCCAATACTGAGGTTGAAAACCTAGAAGCAGACTTTACAGAGACAGAAGTGGCATCTATTATCAGGGATTCTCCTTCAGGCAAAAGCCCAGGTCCGGACGGGTTTACCCCCAAGTTCTATAAAATTTTTCAGACTCAGTTATCCCCGTTCATGACCAAAGTATTTAACTCCATATCTGAAAACTCCCAGTGGGTAGCACAGTCTCTTGAAGCACACATATGTGTTATCCCCAAACCGGGAAAGGACCACTTGCTGGTTACAAATTACAGACCCATCTCACTGATTAATTTAGATTTGAAATTTTTCTCTAAAGCACTTGCCAACAGACTTGCCCTGTCCCTGCCTGGGATAATACATACAGACCAGGTGGGATTTGTAAAAGGCCGGGAGGCACGGGACAACACCAACAAATTGTTCCTCCTGATGGCTCGGTCGAGGGCTCAGTCTCTCCCCATGTGTTTACTTTCAGTGGACGCGGAGAAGGCCTTCGACCGGGTCAGTTGGAGCTTTATGATGGCAGCCTTGAGACAGGTGGGTTTGGGTCAGAAATTTTTGGGTAGAATTGCGTCCCTGTATACGAGACCCTCAGCAAAAGTCAGGACAAATGGGTTTCTATCATCATCCTTTCTGGTCCACAATGGAACGAGACAGGGATGTCCACTGTCGCCCCTCTTATACGTCATAGTCATGGAGCACCTTGCGGTCACCCTGAGAAACAACACAAGCATCCACGGGATAGAGGCGGGGGGGGAGAGCCGTAAGCTGGCTCTATTCGCGGATGACCTTCTCATGTTCATTTCCCAACCACACATATCCTTCCCGTCCTTGCTTAAGGAGTTCGAACAGTTTGGCAACTTAAGCAACTTCAAAGTAAATTTTTCCAAATCAGAGGCCATGAACGTGACTTTATCGGCAGAAGACCTTGCGAGAGTATCACAAAACTTCCCTTTTAAGTGGCAACCGTCAGTTTTAAAATATCTGGGAGTTATGGTACCTAGGGATCCAGCAAAAATTGTACATCACAATTTTTTCCCCTTATTAGAAAGGACAATCAGGGACTTAAAGAAATATGACAAAAAGAGATTGACGTGGTTTGGGCGTATAAACGCGATAAAAATGGATGTGTTACCGAGGTTCCTGTTCCTGTTTCAAACAATACCCATACAGCTACCGCTAAGTTACTTCTCCAAGATCCGGACAGCCTTGTCTGGGTTTGTCTGGGGGAACAGGAGACCCCGAACAGGAATTAAAACTCTGACCAGACACAAAAGTGACGGGGGGGCGGGGCTCCCAAATTTTCAGTTATATTACAAGGCAGCTATCCTAACGAGATTACTGGACTGGCATTTTCATGGTAATTCGAAACAATGGGTGGTGATTGAACAGGATGTACTGGGAACTCCCTTACATTTACTTCCATGGTTAGAGAAAGAAAGTAGGATCCAGATAGCGAAAGGAATGGAGTTCACGCGGACAGCGATGTGGATGTGGGATGGAGAGATAAAAAAGGGATCTCTCTCTCAGGAGCAGGGCCCACTTACCCCCGTATTCGGTAATAAGAAGTTCCCCCCAGGACTCCACTCCCATAGATTCGGGGGATTTACTCGGGCGGATGATACCCGTTTTTGTCACGTGCTCCAGGGACACACCCTACCAACTTATACTTCCATGCAGGCCACAGGGAGAGAGATTTCCTGGATGGAATATATGCAGTTGAAATCTTTCCTCTCGTACCAGGACAGGGAGAGAAGGATGAGGACACCCCCTACTCCTTTTGAGAAAATATTTTTACAGGGGTCATCACCTGGACATGGCATCTCACTCATCTATAAAATGCTGAACCAGAGAAATAGGGTGGATAAACCTCACTTTGTCTGTAGGTGGGGAGAGGAACTGGGAGAGGATATTGCAGAGGACGATTGGAGCAGAGCGTACCTGTGGACCCACAAGCTTTCCTTGGCGTGCGCCGCTCAAGAGAAAAGTTATAAAATTCTCACAAGGTGGTACCATTACCCGACTAAATTACATGCTATATTTCCCTCTGTGTCTGATGTGTGCTGGAGGTGTGGCACAGACACAGGTACAATGCTACACATATGGTGGAGCTGTACTAAGCTGCAACCCTTTTGGGACTCAGTGTTCTACCTGTACAAAAAGATGAGCGGAGGTGAAATAGAAAAATCCCCCCAGGTTGCCCTTCTTTCTATGCTCCCAGGAGCTATTAAAACACAAAAAAGGGACATGTTGCGATTTTGCCTGGCGGCTGCCCGTATGATTATCCCACGATTTTGGAAACAGACTAGATGCCCTACGGTGCTGGATTGGTTGGAGGAGATGACAAACCTCCAGAGAATGGAGGAGCTGACAGCAGAACTAAATGGGAACACAGAAAAATTTACTACAGTTTGGAGACCATGGATTATGTTCATGGAGTCCCCAGAGTTTGTGGAGAGTTTGGCGAGCTTTTTGAGCTGAGAAACGGTGGGGAGTCTCATTCCTTCCCCCCCCCTTTTTTCTTTTCTTTTCTTGCTTCCCCCCCCCTCCCCCCTTTTCTCTAATTTCCTCTTCTTTATGCTTATATCTTTCCTCTTCTTTCTTTCTTTTCTGAACATTAATCTGCATTTTTCTAGTTTCATTTTTTATATGAAAAGATTTATCAATAATTCATAAGACATACAAGGAGAATGAGTATATTAGGATACGGGAAGTCAAAAGAAGTAAAATTCTGACCTATAATTTACAAGTGGTTGTATGGTAATAGCACAAAGATAATTTGAAGAATTCCAAGAAATTTAGTAATGTAACAATTTCTGGATGTTATCCCGGCATTGAGAAAATGATGCTTATGTATTGTAATTGCACAAATGATATGTTTGTATGTTGACAACAGTTTCATCAATAAAACAGATTTGAAATATAAACGCAATACGGGACTGTATTAAATTGGTAACCATTCATTTTTATCAAAGGATTTATTTCTAAGAGACTGTGTTTAAGCCAGATTACATCGGAGATAAGAAGACATCAACTCAGATGACATCATATGGTGACCGGATTTGTTTTTTGCATTTCTTTTTAGGTCTAGCGAAGTATTGTTATATATTTTTATATGATTGATCAGTCATGGCCTATCATAACAGGAATCCACATTATTATATTATTGAACTTACAACATGAATAATCCAAATTGATTATTATTCATCATTATTATTGATATTAATCCGTTATCGCCAAATACGGAAAGAAGATTTGTTATTTTAATGATGTATTAATTAATTTTCGGGGTTACTCCACCCGCTTCAAGGGGGGTTTGTAAAAACATTAAAATTAATACATCTAGTTATCAAATATTTTATAGTAGGACATATAAGTTCACAGTTCTGTTTATGTTGGAGGGCATAGTTTATTAATAAAGTTTTTATAAGGAATAAGTATTAAAATATCCGTATTGAATATACATAAGTGCTGACATGGAAGGATATTTATATATTCTTCTGGAAGCTTCTAGAAGATTATGTCATGGAACTGTGTTCAGTTAAAACACCCTATATGGACTGGACGGTTGTCATATAACACACGATGGAGGGGGCTATTGGGCTCCACCACGTTGTCAGCTGCTCAGAAGGCTCGAGGCTGCAAGATGAACACATGCTGTCCAGCCTACGGTATATCCCCTGCCTTGCCATTCAGAACCCAAGGAGAGATGGATGAGGAATTCCCATTGATCAATATGGACTAAATGAACTCTTTTTTACGTAAGCTGACAAAGTATATTATTTTTTCCTTTCTGTAACTGAACCCTGGCAACCATTTTTAAATAGATAAAATACATTTATTTTTTACATTTTTGAAGTCCTTTCTTTCATGCGCTTTTACGTATTTGAAGAAAAATATATTTAAGAGCATATTTTTTAACACTACAACAACCAGGTCCACTCCGTGACTGGTTACATCCCACACACCCTTCTCTTTGGCCGCCCCGGAAAAGGGGTCCATGACCTGAACCTATTCCGCCCTGGAGATGATGTCTGCCATAACTACCCCTCCTGGCTAAATGCTCACCGACAGAAGATGGAGACTGTACACCGGCTGGTGAGCCAACAAATCCGGGGCCAGATACATGCTGACCCACTCCCCGTGCAAGAGCAACCCTTGAAGTTGGGACAGCTAGTCCTGCTCCGTATCAAGAAGCCACAAGGGAAACTTCGAACCAAGTGGGAGACTGAGGTCTACCGGGTAATCGAACGCCCCTACCCCAACGGGCATGTATACCGAGTGCGGGGTGAAGACAGTCTCAGCATCCACACTGTGCACCGAAATATGTTCCGTCCCTGCTGATCCCAGCCTGACTCCCCTACCACAGTACCCGGAGGGGGTGACGCTGCCGACACGACTGACGTCACGGACGTTTCCCAGCATAGTGATCACGTCGACTCTGAGACCGGTGACCCACCTACACAACCCAGTTCTTCCCCCGGAGTGCTGACTGAAGTGGGGCGTAAAGACAGTGACGGGGAGGGGAACAACCGACCCTTGAGACGCACTGACCGCACCACTGCTGGGATCCCGCCCGGGCGGTCTTACAGGGACCAGTATGTATGACCCACTTCTCAACCAACCCCTGTGACATCTGCAGTCATCACTGCCTGGGAACCGACAGTAGTTGACAGGGACTGCCAACCTTTAAGTGGGGGGGTATGTAATGGGATCAACAATTCAGACTGCATCATCAATGTAGAAATGGATTTGAACATTGCTTCAGCACTTGCCCACAAGGGGGCAGTGTCAGACTGTGCAATCACAGACACAGAGGTGGGAAATTCCCTACAGCTCGTGTGTTTGAACCAGGAAGAAAAAGAGCGGCAAGTGAGTACAGACCCGGAGCTCAGCCAGGACAGAGCTACGTGTGGTCTCCCTGAACAGAGGGCCCTTTTGCAACCGGATTCTTGGAAGAATCACCCTGTGGAAGTGGTTTCTGCCATCCCCGGTCTGCAGGACTTTGTTTTCACCGAGGATCTAACCGGACTGCAGAGCATCGCGCCCGGAGTGCATATCCAGGGGCTGTGACAACTTGACTGCAGAGCATCGCACCCTGAGTGCAAGTGCAGGGGCCATTACCGACACAAGGGAGCCATCCGTGCAACCGTGACCTCCCTTCTTCTGCTCGGTGTGCCCCGGGACTAAGAGACTGACTAGAATAGGTTACCAGCGGGAGAAGATCAAAGGAGAAGACCGAGGAGCTGCATCCCTTCAGCGCTGCACCGGGACCCATCATCGTGAGACTCCAGGCCTGCGACGTGGGAGCGGCATCTTCTTCTGGGATAGACTGGTACGTGATTGTAGGGAAAGTTAGGGAAAGTTGCCGCCATTTCTTTGTTGTTTTCTCTTTTCTTTTTTTTCCTTGCTGCGTACCCGGAAGGAGTGAAGATCCGGGGACTCCACCATACACATGTGCGCAGATAGTTCGGTTGACTGTGTTATAAATATGTTTCATAGTAAAGAAATGTTACTACCAGTAAAATCTGAGTATGGGGATTTTGTTGGAATAGAGCATACACACACACCCGCGGCCCTACCACCGGTCGCTTCACTTTCATACATTGTTTCATGCATCTTTTCATGCTTTCATGCTTCTTTTCATGCTTTCATGCTTTTTTATGCTTCTTTTCATGCTTTGTTTCATGCTTCTTTTCATGCTTTCATGCTTCTTTTCATGCTTTCATGCTTCTTTTCATGCTTTTTTATGCTTCTTTTCACGCTTTTTTATGCTTCTTTTCATGCTTTCATGCTTCTTTTCATGCTTTTTTATGCTTCTTTTCACGCTTTTTTATGCTTCTTTTCATGCTTTCATGCTTTTCATGCTTTCATGCTTCTTTTCATGCTTCTTCTTATGTACTGAGATAGGGGAAAAAAAAGCAGAAACAATTGACATGTTGCTTCTTTTTTCAGCAACAAAAAAGCAAGAAAATAAAAAACTCTGTGGGCACAGAACGTCACGATTCTCATAGACTTTGCTGGGATGCATTTTCCTTGCTTTTTATTGGTTAAAAAAAGCAAGGGAAAAAAGCATGAAAAAAGCAACATGGGCACATGGCCTTAGGTTTGAGGGTGATGGCTAAAAAAACATGATTTTTTTTTCACCAGGCAGTACTGTATTAATGATATCTTAGCTTTAGTTATTATATGGTTTATTATGATTACAGTGAAGTAGCTGCTCTTGCATCTTACATGCACTAGGTGGCAGCACAGCTATGTATTATAATATACCCCTATTAATTGTAAGTCTTATAAAAAAAAGTACAATCAGATAATATTTTTAATATTTTATTGACTGGACGTTTATGATGTTTACTGAACAGTCCATAAAATTAATTTCCAGGTTTATATAACTAAATTCTATTCTCTGTAAAAAGAATTAGCTTACTAGATGTGAATCAATGTATCTCAGTTCACAATGTTCCTTCTTGCTGGTGGTCTAGATTCAGAGGTTTGTAGTGACGTGCTGCTCACATAGGTGCAGGGTTTGGGTACAGGGTATATTGAAACTTAAAGGGAAACTGTCACCAGTTTTTTACCCTATAAGCTGCGGCCACCACCAGTGGGCTCTTATATACAGCATTCTAACATGCTGTATACAGTATAAAAGCCCAGGCCACTGTGTATAACATAAAACACTTTATAATACTTACCTAAACAGTCGCTGCGGTGGATGTGGGTCAAATGGGCGTCTTCGTACTCCAGTGCCGGTGCCTCCTCTTTCGGCCATCTTTGTCCTCCATGTTCAGATGTCGGTGTACATGACGCGTCCTACGTCATCCACACTCGCCGGCATTGAGGTCCTGCACAGGGCAGATCAAAGTATTGTAGTGCGCATGCGCGGGACCAGCAAGTGTGTAGGACGTAGACGCCTCATGCACACAGGCTTAAGAAGGAGGACGAAGATGGCCGAAAGAGGAGGCCATATTGCCCTCATAATCTTTTGTATGCTGCTTTCCTGGAGCTCTGCCGCGAGCAATAAAAAATGGCAGCACAGCTCCAGAGGAGCTCCTATCACCTCTTATGCGAAGGTACAATTACGTCATCAGCCGACATCAGCGAGATTACATCGTGCCAGCATGTACATACTGTATATAGGGAGATTTGTGAGGGCTCATACTGTATATAGGTGGCTATATGGGGGCTAATACTGTATATAGGAGCATTGTGAGGGATCATACTGTATATAGGAGCATTGTGGGGGTTCATAGTGTATATATGGAGCATTGTGGGGGCTCATACTGTATATAAGGAACAATGTTGGGGCTCATACTGTATGTAGTGGGTTATGTGGGGGCTCATATTGTATATAGGAGGCTATGTGGGTGTTTATACTGTATCTGCAGAGCTGTGTGGGGTTTCATACTGTATATAGAGAGCTATGTGGGGGCCTTATACTTTCTATATGGCACTATGTGAGACCGCATACTGTATATAGGGAGTAGTGATGAGCGAGCATGCTTGTACCTACTCGGTACTCGCACGAGTATCGCTGTACTCGGGCTGCTCGGCGGGGACCGAGTAATCTCGCGATACTCGTGCTGTACTCGTGGTCTTCATTTCTGCATGTTGGCGCTCTTTTGAGAGCCAGCCCTCATGCAGGGATTGGCTGGCAGACCACTGCAATGCCACAGCCCTGTTAGTTGTGGAATTGCAGTGATTGGCCGGCCTGCACAGCGTGACCGAGCCTTTATACCGGCCGGCGCGCTGTGCTCTGCTCACAGCTATCCAGACAGTCAGTGCAGGGAGAGTGTCGCTGATTCAGGGAAAGCTTTGCGGCCCTTTATAGCTTTTTCAGTTGCAGGGCTGCAAACAGTGTGACCAAAAGTCCTTCTCAGGACTATTCTAGTTGTATACAGGCAGGCAGGGTATAGCCAGGTCGGAGTACAGTAGCAGAGTCCTTCTCAGGACTATTGTTGCTATATACAGGCAGGGTATAGCCAGGTCTGAATACAGGCTAGTGACCAGAAGAGTCCTTGTCAGGACTATTGTACCAGTATACAGGCAGGCAGGCAGGCAGGGTATATATAGCCATTCCTAGTGGTGACCGTATACCAGCCTTCATCATATCTGGGGCTGGTGTACACAGTGTAAAACAGTCCAGATAGTGTCTGACTTGTCTGTAATTGTCGCTCCCCAAAAAAACCTGTTAGGTTCTTATTGCGTCCGTGCTTGGTTTTTAAAACCGCACGTGTGTGCCTGTTGGTGGCAGCGTACAGGTGCACTTGTGTGCAATTTCCACAAACTTTGATATAACGCACAAGTAGTGAATATACACATCAGCAGTGCACAGCATTGCAAAATGCGCAAGGGCATTGGCAAGGAACAAGGAAGTGGACGTGATGGTGGTGCAGGCAGAGGCCGAGGTCGTGGGCAAGCTCTAATTTCGCCACAACAAAGGGCCACATCTAGTCGCTCGCACGTCCTGTCCCAAATTCTTGGGGACCGCAGCAGTACACCGCTCTTGAACCAAGACCAGTGTCAACAGGTTGTTAGTTGGATAGCAGATAATGCTTCCAGTCAGATTGGCACCACCACAAACACTCTGTCTTCCACACGGTCAAGTGTCAGTAGCCGTGATACTGCACCGCACATTTCTGAACCTGATCCTCCTTCCTACCACCAGGCTGAGTACACGTCCTCCTCGGACATTAATGATCCCACACTTGGACACTCGGAAGAGCTGTTCACGTTTCCATTCACACATTCTGGCCTCTCGCCAGCTCATATTGAAGTGGGTCATGAGGAGATCGTCTGTACAGATGGCCAAATATTTGAGCAGCCACGTTCTCACGAAGTTGGCAACGTGTCTCAACAAGTGGTGGACGATGATGAGACACAATTGTCAGGAAGTCAGGAGGAGGAGCAGGGTGCGGAAGAGGAAGACGACGTGGTGGATGATCCAGTAACTGACCCAACCTGGCAGGAGGATATGCAGAGCGAGGACAGCAGTGCACAGGGGGAGGGAGGCGTAGCATCACAACAGGCAGTAAAAAGCAGGGTGGTGGCCCCAGGCAGAAGTCAGGCAACCGTTCCCCGGAACAACACGACGACACAAGGTGCCTGTACAAATGTTAGGTCTTCCCGAGTCTGGCAGTTTTTTAAGTTGGATCCAGATGATTCAAAAAAGGCCATTTGCAACACCTGCCGTGCCAGCATCAGCAGGGGTACCAAAACTAGCAGCCTGACCACCACCAGCATGATCAGGCACATGTCAGCCAAGCACCCGACTTTGTGGGAAGTACAACAGAGTCGAGGAGCAGTGCTTGCTGATGTCACTGCTACGTCTTCGCTGGTTGTGCATGCGAGCCAATCCCCTGTCCATGCTGCCTGCGAACAAGCCTCCTCCACTCCTGCACCTGCAGTTGCCTACGCAGAAAGAACACCATCATCAAGCACGTCCTTGTCCCAGCGCAGCGTTCAGTTATCCATTCAGCAAACCTTTGAACGCAGGCGCAAATACACTGCCAACACCCCACATGCCACAGTTCTAAATGCTAACATTTCGCGACTGCTTGCTCTGGAAATGTTGCCTTTTAGGCTGGTGGAGACAGAAGCATTCCGTGACCTGATGGCGGCAGCTGTCCCACGTTACTCGGTCCCCAGCCGCCACTATTTCTCCCGGTGTGCCGTCCCCGCGTTGCATAACCACGTGTCACAAAACATCACACGTGCCCTGAACAACGCTGTTTCACCCAAGGTCCACCTAACCACAGACACGTGGACAAGTGCTTGTGGGCAAGGCCGCTACATCTCGTTGACGGCACACTGGGTTAATATTGTGGAAGCTGGGACCCAGTCTGAGCGAGGGACGGAACACGTCCTTCCCACACCAAGGTTTGCAGGCCCTACCTCAGTCAGGGTTTCACCCACACTCTACAGCTCCGGAATGTCATGCTCTTCAGCCTCCTCCTCCTCCTGCGCATCCTCATCCACTGTACCCTCCACACCAGTCACAAGCTGGAAGCACTGCAGCACTGCCTCGGCGAAGCGGCAACAGGCTGTGCTGAAGCTAATCTGCATAGGTGACAAACCCCACAATGCAGAAGAGCTGTGGACAGCTCTGAAACAGCAGGCAGATCACTGGCTCACACCTCTGAACCTAAAGCCAGGAAAGTTCGTGTGTGACAATGGCCGGAACCTGGTGGCGGCTTTGAGGCGAGGCCAGCTGACACATGTTCCATGCGTGGCCCATGTTCTCAACCTCGTGGTTCAGCGGTTTCTAAAGTCATACCCAGAGCTGTCTGATCTGCTGGTAAAAGTTCGCCGCCTGTCTGCACATTTTCGAAAGTCACCTACTGCTTCAGCCGGCCTTGCCGGCTTTCAGCGCAGTTTGCATCTTCCGGCTCACAGACTGGTGTGTGATGTCCCCACGCGTTGGAATTCAACTCTGCACATGTTGGTCAGGATATGTGAGCAGAAGAGGGCAGTTGTTGAGTACCTGCATCACCTAAGCCGTCGGGAAATGGGTCAAACTCCACACATAACACCTGAGGAGTGGAGATGGATGTCAGACCTATGTACCATCCTCCAAAACTTTGAGGACTCCACCAAGATGGTGAGTGGTGATGACGCCATTATTAGCGTCACCATACCGCTACTCTGCCTTCTAAAACGGTCTCTGCTGAAAAACAAACATGATGCATTGCAGGCGGAGCGCAATGAGTTGCAGCAAGAAACAGTAGTGGGTGATGATAACACACAGCCCAGCCTCGTCTCATCACAACGTGCAGTGGAGGACTATGACGAGGAGGAGGATGAAGACATGGAGCAACTCTCCGGCCAAATTGAGGATATGACATGCACACCAGTCATATCCTCGGTTCAGCGTGGCTGGCCAGAGGACAGGGTAGATGAGGAGGAGGAGGAGGAGGAGGAGGACAGCATGTTCAGTCATCTTGTTGGTCAGGCTACTGAAGTCCTGGCTGTTAAGAGTCTGGCGCACATGGCTGACTTTATGGTAAGCTGCCTGTCTCGTGACCCTCGCGTTAAGAACATCTTGGCCGACAATCATTACTGGTTGGTAACACTGTTAGACCCACGCTACAAGGAGAACTTTTTGTCTCTTATTCCCGTGGAGGAGAGGTCAACCAAAATGCAGCAGTTCCGGAAGGCCATAGTCACGGAAGTAGGCAAAGCATTCCCCTCACAAAACGCTAGCGGCATAGGTCATGAATCAGTGGACAACCGAGGCGTACAGCCGAGAGAGGCACAAGTCCAATCCGCCAGAGGTAGGGGAACAGTCTTTAAGATGTGGGACAGTTTTCTCAGCCCCTCACGTACCACAGCCCCTGAGGTGCGGGGTAGTGCCACAAGAAATCCTAAGTTTGCCCAGATGCTGAAGGAGTACCTTGCAGATCGAACAACTGTACTCCGACATTCCTCTGTGCCTTACAATTATTGGGTATCCAAGCTGGACACGTGGCATGAATTGGCTCTCTACGCCTTGGAAGTCCTGGCCTGCCCTGCTGCTAGCGTTTTGTCAGAGCGTGTTTTTAGTGCCGCAGGTGGAATCATTACAGATAAACGCACCCGCCTGTCAACTGAAAATGCTGACAGGCTGACTCTGATCAAGATGAACAAGGGTTGGATTGGGCCAGACTTCACCACACCACCAGCAAATGAGAGCGGAATTTAAAGTTTACCATGTACCTCCACTCACCCATGGGTACACACTTCTGGACTTTGGATAATCGCTGGACTGCTCCTCCTTCTCCTCATGCGCCACCATGATGATGACCGTTACAAATTGCAATACTTAGGCCTTTGTTTCAGGTATACCCCCAGTGGTAAATTTTTTCGCCCATTCTTTGCAGAATGGACATTACAACGACAGGAGACCCGCTCCTTTGCAATGGGAACAATGTTTTGAGGCCCTCATGCACGTCTCTACCCAGGGACAACGTGGAGCCTCCCAATTTTTGGCTGCCCTGCCTAAGGGCTATACTATAATACACCCACTTCCTGACAATGGACACTTAATGTTTTGAGGCCCTCATGCACGTCTCTATCCAGGGACAACGTGGAGCCTCCCAATTTTTGGCTGCCCTGCCAAAGGGCTATACTACAATAGACCCACTTCCTTCCAATGGGCACTTCAGGTTTACAGGCCCTCATGCACGTCTCTACCCAGGGACAACGTGGAGCCTCCCAATTTTTGGCTGCCCTGCCTAAGGGCTATACTATAATACACCCACTTCCTGACAATGGACACTTAATGTTTTTAGGCCCTCATGCACGTCTCTACCCAGGGACAACGTGGAGCCTCCCAATTTTTGGCTGCCCTGCCTAAGGGCTATACTATAATACACCCACTTCCTGACAATGGACACTTAATGTTTTGAGGCCCTCATGCACGTCTCTACCCAGGGACAACGTGGAGCCTCCCAATTTTTGGCTGCCCTGCCTAAGGGCTATACTATAATACACCCACTTCCTGACAATGGACACTTAATGTTTTGAGGCCCTCATGCACGTCTCTATCCAGGGACAACGTGGAGCCTCCCAATTTTTGGCTGCCCTGCCAAAGGGCTATACTACAATAGACCCACTTCCTTCCAATGGGCACTTCAGGTTTACAGGCCCTCATGCACGTCTCTACCCAGGGACAACGTGGAGCCTCCCAATTTTTGGCTGCCCTGCCTAAGGGCTATACTATAATACACCCACTTCCTGACAATGGACACTTAATGTTTTGAGGCCCTCATGCACGTCTCTATCCAGGGACAACGTGGAGCCTCCCAATTTTTGGCTGCCCTGCCAAAGGGCTATACTACAATAGACCCACTTCCTTCCAATGGGCACTTCAGGTTTACAGGCCCTCATGCACGTCTCTACCCAGGGACAACGTGGAGCCTCCCAATTTTTGGCTGCCCTGCCTAAGGGCTATACTATAATACACCCACTTCCTGACAATGGACACTTAATGTTTTGAGGCCCTCATGCACGTCTCTACCCAGGGACAACGTGGAGCCTCCCAATTTTTGGCTGCCCTGCCTAAGGGCTATACTATAATACACCCACTTCCTGACAATGGACACTTAATGTTTTGAGGCCCTCATGCACGTCTACCCAGGGACAACGTGGAGCCTCCCAATTTTTGGCTGCCCTGCCTAAGGGCTATACTATAATACACCCACTTCCTGACAATGGACACTTAATGTTTTGAGGCCCTCATGCATGTCTCTATCCAGGGACAACGTGGAGCCTCCCAATTTTTGGCTGCCCTGCCAAAGGGCTATACTACAATAGACCCACTTCCTTCCAATGGGCACTTCAGGTTTACAGGCCCTCATGCACGTCTCTACCCAGGGACAACGTGGAGCCTCCCAATTTTTGGCTGCCCTGCCTAAGGGCTATACTATAATACACCCACTTCCTGACAATGGACACTTAATGTTTTGAGGCCCTCATGCACGTCTCTATCCAGGGACAACGTGGAGCCTCCCAATTTTTGGCTGCCCTGCCAAAGGGCTATACTACAATAGACCCACTTCCTTCCAATGGGCACTTCAGGTTTACAGGCCCTCATGCACGTCTCTACCCAGGGACAACGTGGAGCCTCCCAATTTTTGGCTGCCCTGCCTAAGGGCTATACTATAATACACCCACTTCCTGACAATGGACACTTAATGTTTTGAGGCCCTCATGCACGTCTCTACCCAGGGACAACGTGGAGCCTCCCAATTTTTGGCTGCCCTGCCTAAGGGCTATACTATAATACACCCACTTCCTGACAATGGACACTTAATGTTTTGAGGCCCTCATGCACGTCTCTACCCAGGGACAACGTGGAGCCTCCCAATTTTTGGCTGCCCTGCCTAAGGGCTATACTATAATACACCCACTTCCTGACAATGGACACTTAATGTTTTGAGGCCCTCATGCACGTCTCTATCCAGGGACAACGTGGAGCCTCCCAATTTTTGGCTGCCCTGCCAAAGGGCTATACTACAATAGACCCACTTCCTTCCAATGGGCACTTCAGGTTTACAGGCCCTCATGCACGTCTCTACCCAGGGACAACGTGGAGCCTCCCAATTTTTGGCTGCCCTGCCTAAGGGCTATACTACAATAGACCCACTTCCTTACAATGGGCACTTCAGGTTTACAGGCCCTCATGCACGTCTGTATGCAGGGGCATTGGTGAACCTCACAATTTTGGACTGCCCTGGCAAAGGAAAATACTACAAAGACTCACTTCCTCAAAATGGGCACATTAGACTCAAGAGGCCTTCATGTACGTCTCTTCTCAGGGACATCGGAGTGCCACACAATGTTTTCACGTAAAATCTTTCATGTATTAATCTCAAAAAGTAACATACACCAGCTCTATCTCACTATTGGGTATGTGCCCTTAACATTTCCGCCATGAAAAATCATTTTGGGGTCATTTTGGAAGGTTTTCTGGTGAGTCCGTAAAAATGGCGTAAAACGCGGACAAAATTGTTCACAGCTGTGACTTTTCAGTGATAAATGCTTCAAGGGGTCTTCCCCATGCTGTTGCCATGTCATTTGAGCACTCTTCTGAGACTTTTGTGACATTTTTAGGGTTTCTCCATGCTGCCGGGGGGTCATTTCACAAAAATACTCGGGTCTCCCATAGGATAACATTGGGCTCGTTGCTCGGGCCGAGTACACGAGTATCTTGGGAGGCTCGGCCCGAGCTTCGAGCACCCGAGCTTTTTAGTACTCGCTCATCACTAATAGGGAGGTGTGGGGGGGGACTCATATTGTATGTAAGGAGCTATGTAGCGGTTCATTCTGTATATAGTGAGGCTATGTGAGGGTTCACACTGTATCTAGGGAGTCATGTGGGGCTCATACTATATAGGGAGCAATCTGGGGTCTCATCCTATATATGGGGACCTACAGTATTTTCCGGGCCTATACTGTTTATAGGAAATTATGTGAGGGCTCATACTGTACATAGAGAGCTAGGTGGGGGAATATATTGTATCTAGGGAGGCTTTGTGGGGGCTCATACTGTATCAAAAGGACTGTGTCGGGGCTCATTCTGTATCAAGGCATCTATGTGGGGCTCATACTGTATCTACAGAGCTGTGTTGGGGATCATACTGTATATAGGAAGCTATGTGAGGACTTGTACTGTATCTAGAGAGCTATGTGGGTGCTAATACTGTATCTAGGGATCTATGTGGGGCTCATACTGTATCTACAGAGCTGTGTCGGGGTGCATACTGTACAGTGCCTACAAGTAGTATTCAACCCCCTGCAGATTTAGCAGGTTTGATGAGATGCAAATAAGTTAGAGCCTGCAATCATCAAACAAGAGCAGGATTTATTAACAGATGCATAAATCTTACAAACCAACAAGTTAAATTGCTCAGTTAAATTTTAATAAATTTTCAACATAAAAGTGTGGGTCAATTATTATTCAACCCCTAGGATTAATATTTTGTAGAATAACCCTTGTTTGCAATTACAGCTAATAATCGTCTTTTATAAGACCTGATCAGGCCGGCACATGTCTCTGGAGTTATCTTGGCCCACTCCTCCATGCAGATCTTCTCCAAGTTATCTAGGTTCTTTGGGTGTCTCATGTGGACTTTAATCTTGAGCTCCTTCCACAAGTTTTCAATTGGGTTAAGGTCAGGAGACTGACTAGGCCACTGCAACACCTTGATTTTTTCCCTCTTGAACCAGGCCTTGGTTTTCTTGGCTGTGTGCTTTGGGTCGTTGTCTTGTTGGAAGATGAAATGACGACCCATCTTAAGATCCTTGATGGAGGAGTGGAGGTTCTTGGCCAAAATCTCCAGGTAGGCCGTGCTATCCATCTTCCCATGGATGCGAACCAGATAGCCAGGTCCCTTGGCTGAGAAACAGCCCCACAGCATGATGCTGCCACCACCATGCTTGACTGTAGGGATGGTATTCTTGGGGTCGTATGCAGTGCCATCCAGTCTCCAAACGTCACGTGTATGGTTGGCACCAAAGATCTCGATCTTGGTCTCATCAGACCAGAGAACCTTGAACCAGTCTGTCTCAGAGTCCTCCAAGTGATCATGAGCAAACTGTAGACGAGCCTTGACATGACGCTTTGAAAGTAAAGGTACCTTAAGGGCTCGTCTGGAACAGAGACCATTGCGGTGGAGTACGTTACTTATGGTATTGACTGAAACCAATGTCCCCACTGCCATGAGATCTTCCCGGAGCTCCTTCCTTGTTGTCCTTGGGTTAGCCTTGACTCCTCGGACAAGCCTGGCCTCGGCATGGGTGGAAACTTTCAAAGGCTGTCCAGGCCGTGGAAGGCTAACAGTAGTTCCATAAGCCTTCCACTTCCGGATGATGCTCCCAACAGTGGAGACAGGTAGGCCCAACTCCTTGGAAAGGGTTTTGTACCCCTGCCAGCCTTGTGACCCTCCATGATCTTGTCTCTGATGGCCTTGGAATGCTCCTTTGTCTTTCCCATGTTGACCATGTATGAGTGCTGTTCACAAGTTTGGGGAGGGTCTTAATTAGTCAGAAAAGGCTGGAAAAAGAGATAATTAATCCAAACATGTGAAGCTCATTGTTCTTTGTGCCTGAAATACTTCTTAATACTTTAGGGGAACCAAACAGAATTCTGGTGGTTTGAGGGGTTGAATAATAAATGACCCTCTGAATAAACTTTTCACAATTTAAAAAAAAAAAAAAGAAATAACATTCTTTTTTGCTGCAGTGCATTTCACACTTCCAGGCTGATCTACAGTCCAAATGTCACAATGCCAAGTTAATTCCGAATGTGTAAACCTGCTAAATCTGCAGGGGGTTGAATACTACTTGTAGGCACTGTATATAGGGGGCTATCTGCGGTCTCATCCTGTATATAGAGAGCTGTGTGGCGGCTCACACTGTATACCGGGATGTTATGTAGGGGCTCATACTGTATATAGAGAGCTATGTGGGAGCTCATACTATATAGAGAACAATTTGGGGTTTTATCCCGTATATAGGGAGCTAAGTAGGGGTTCATACTGTATATACAGAGCTATGTGAGGGTTCATACTGTATATGGGGAGCTATGTGTGAATATAACTAACGTTAGACCTCAATAATTCAAACCTGGCATTTGGCACGTCAGTCTTGATAAGTAATGGGCTGAAATAACATGCACCAAATTCATTAAGAAGTGTGTGATTCTTAAAGCCCATCCTCTGATCTAATCCTACAGATATTAGGGGTGCTAGGTTAAGAAGAGGCTGCTCATTCTGCTGTCCACATCCACCCTGTCTTTCAGATCTAATACTGGAGATACCAATGGGCTGATGTCAGAAGAGGCTGCTCACACTGCTACCCACTATGTATCTCTGATGTAATACTGGAGACACCAAGGGTGCTGAGGTAACAAGATACTGCTCACATTACAGTGCACTGCTCATACTGCTACCCACCATGTCTATCTGATCTAATGCTGGAGACACCAGGGGTACTGAGGTAAGAAGATGCTGCTTACACTGATGTCTATGTTGTCATCATGAATCATAAGCAACTGCTGTGACCTGGATATAGCTTGACAGTAAGTGGTATAGGTTATCTTCTGAATAAACCACGGAAGTATCCTACTGCACATGCCTACAGGCATATGTCCTACTAACATTCTACTGTGGAATAAGTTTTTGTCAGTGCAATAAGGTGACAGCCATTTTTATTTCATAGTGATTACCTCCCTGTACAAAATAACTGTGATTTGTTAATAAAAAAAAAAAAGTAATTAAGAATTTATTTGTATTATAATTGCTTTACTTATTTATTGTTTTCTATTTCGGGAAAATGGTCTCCTGCCCCTCTGGTGTCTTCATCGGTTATCTGCGTTGCTCCCTTCAGTCTTCTGCAGTTTGTGACCTGCCGGCAACTCCAGTATTTCATGGATCGAGCCAGAGGTCATAACTCTTGTTTTGGCCTCATTTTGGCTCTCATAGAGATGAAGTAAGAGCTTGTGACATATCTTATCACTTTTGGCAAGTCAGAAGTTACAGGCACAAGATGGCGCCATGGAACAGAAGCGAGGCTGAGAAAAGGTGAAGAGAGAGTAGGGTAAGTATAAGACTGGGGGAAGAGGGTGTAAAACACCACTTCAACACTGTAAAAAACAAACGCTGGAGTGGTGCTTTAATGAAAAGAAGCCTGCAAAAATAAAGTGTGTATATATATATATATATATATATATATATAATCTAATATATAAAGCTGTGTGTGTGTGTGTGTGTACGCTAAAGGAATCCGCACCGTCGCATTTACGATCACGAAATTTTGCACAGATGCCCCATGTGACTCAGGGAACGGCATAGACTATGTTTTGACAGGAAAATTTAACCCCGCGCTTTACAGTTACTCTCCAAAATCCTGCCTCCATTAAACTGAATGGAGGTGGGAGCTACAGGCTATTAATAGCGACTGTCAGTGGTTGCTATAGGAACAAAATAAATTGTTAGGGGTACTTTGCAAGCTGCGACATCGCTAGCCGATGATAGCGATGCCGAGCGCGAAAGAACCCGCCCCCATGCGATATCTTGTGATAGCTGCCGTAGCGAACATTATCGCTACGGCAGCTTCACACGCACATACCTGGTCGGTAACGTCGCTGTGACTGACGAAGAATCCCTCCTTCAAGGAGGCGGTGCATTCGGCGTCACAGCGACGTCACCACGACGTCACTAATCGGCCGGCCAATAGAAGCAGAGGGGTGGAGATGAGCGGGATGTAAACATCCCGCCCACCTTCTCCCTTCCACATTGCCGGTGGACAGCGGGCGCAGGTAAGGAGATGTTTGTCGCTCCTGCGGCTTCACACACAGCGATGACAAACAACATCGTACCTGCGGACGCACCGACATTATAAAAATGAACAACGTGACACAGATCAGCGATTTTTGACTGTTTCACGCTCGTTCATCTTCTCTCCTAGGTTTTACACGTTGCGACGTTACCGGCGCCGGATGCACATCACTTTCGATTTGACCCCGACGATATCGCAGTATCGATGTCGCAATGTGCAAAGTACCCCTTAGTATAAGAAGCTTATGTGTGAGGTAATAAGATGTCGGTGGGGAGACGGATAGAAAGAGACAGAAAAAGACAGACAGAGACACAGACAGAGACAGATGGGCAAAGAAACAGAGAGATAGAAACAGACAGAAAGACAGACAGAGACAGACGTGGAAAGAGACAGACAGAGACAGACGGGCAAAGAGACAGACGGGCAAAGAGACAGCCCTGGAAAGAGACAGATGGGCAAAGAGACAGACGGGCAAAGAGACAGCCCTGGAAAGAGACAGACGGGCAAAGAGACAGACGGGCAAAGAGACAGACGGGCAAAGAGACAGACGGGCAAAGAGACAGACGGGGAAAGAGACAGACGGGCAAAGAGACAGACGGGGAAAGAGACAGATGGGGAAAGAGACAGATGGGGAAAGAGACAGACAAAACAGATGGGAAAGAGACAGATGGGGAAAGAAAGAGACAGACAGACACACACATAGAGACAGACACAGAGATAGAGACAGACAGACACAGAGATGGAGACAGATAGACTGATACAAATACAGACAGAGCTAGAAACAGACAGACAGAGACAGACAAGGAAAGAGACAGACAGAGAGACAGACAGACAGCGACACACATACAGAGACTGGGAGAGAGACAGAGAGTTACTATCCTGGGCAACGCCGGGTACTACAGCTAGTATGTGTGTGTATGTGTGTATCTATCTATCTATCTATCTATATATATATATATATATATATATATATATATACAGTACTGCCAAAAATTAAGAGATCACTTCAAATTTTCAGTTTTTCTGTTTTTCTTCTCTTTATAGGTATAATTTTATGTAAAATGTAAATTGTTCTTTTATTCTATAAACTACTGACAACGTCTCAGAATTTCCAAGCAATAAATTTTGTATTTATTTTCTGAAAATGAGAAATGGTCAAAATAACAAAACAATGCATTGCTTTCAGACCTCAAATAATGCAAAGAAAACAAGTTCATAATCATTTAGATACAACAATACTAATAATGTTTTAACTCTGGAAGAGTTCAGAAATCAATGTTTTGTGGAATAAACATGAATTTTAATCCCAGCTTTCAGGCGTCTTGGCTGCTTTCCACCAGTCTTTAACACTGCTTTTGGATGACCTTATGCCACTCCTGGTGCAAAAATGTGTTAGGGCCAGGTGGACGGGCAGACCCAGGAGGTGGATCCACTGGGCCGAACTCCTTGATGAAGGTAAGGGGTCCGGTAGCTGGAGCACTACGGGTAGCAGGACAGACCGTGCACAAGAGTAGAGTGGAGAAGTCCCTGGGACCACGGAGTCACTGATGGTAGTCCGGGTGACGGAGCTCAGGTTCGGAGGCCGAGATGTTGTCAGGCGGAGTCCGGAACCGATGGAGCGAGAGGACGGGTCACCACAGGGATCAGAGATGGAACGGACTGTCAGGATGGCAGATAGTCAGCGTTCGGGGTTCGGGATTCGGCAGGACCGGATGGCGAGGCAGGATCGGCTCTAGAAGAGAGAGAGGTGAGTATATCACAGGAACACAAGGAGACCTGACTCCTAGCTTGGGAAACACGAAGAACAGGCCCCGCCCACTTGGACACTAACCCCTTTTATACCCTGTACCTGTGTGCTCAATTTCCTGTCAGTGGACGCTGGCCCTTTAAGAAAGGGTCAATGACCGCGCGCGCGCCCCTAACGCGCATGCGCGAGGCCCGGGTGCCAGAAGCCAGGGCAGGGAGCGGTGAGGAGGAAGCAGGAGAGCCGGGCTGGGGCTGAGTAGCCGACGGGCGCCGGGAGCGGGGACCAGGACACCTGGGGACCGCAGGCAATGGAGGCTGGAGACCGGGGAGCGGTGGACGCCGGACAGAGGAACCGGGGAGCGACGCAGGGAAGCCGGGGAGCATGGCAGGTGAGCCGGGGAGCAGAGCAGGGGACCCGGGGAGCGTGACAAAATGTAAGCAGTTCTTCTTTGTTTGATGGTTTGTGACTATTCATCTTCCTCTTGATTACATTCCAGAGGTTTTCAATGGGGTTCAGGTGTGGAGATTGGGCTGGACATGAAAGGGTTTTGATGTGGTGGTCCTTCATCCATACATTGATTGACCTAGCTGTGTGGCATGGTGCATTGTCCTGCTGAAAAAACAAGTCCTCAGAGTTGGGGAACATTGCCTGAGAAGAAGGAAGCAACTGTTTTTCCAGGAAAACCTTGTATGCGGCTTGATTCATACATCTGTACCGCCCCTGCAGCAGTCGGACTGCTCGGATCCGGGGTTACTGTGGCTCGAGGGTCTCCGGACCCGGGGGCTCACGGCCACTCGAAAATAAAAGGGGGCTATTTACAGAGGATAAGAGTTTGTGACGCCAACCATGGTTCGCGGTCAGCGGAGTACCGTCGCTGCCGATGGGAGTACCCGGGGGAGATGGAGTGGGGCAGCCAGATGGTGTTCCGTCCATGGGTAGGGGAGACCCCGGGACTCGGGATGATGAGGTGTAGGGGAGCGTGGTACAGGCAGGACGCAGGGGAGAACAGCGTACTCACTCAGGCCGTGTTGGTGTCGGTGTGACCATTAAGAAAATTCTGACACAGGAGTAAACCAAGTCTCTGGGTACCGCTGTCGCTTTAGGGGAGCTCGTCCGGGAATCCGCTCCCGTTGGTATTGCCGATGGTCTGAAGGCTGCCTCCATGCACTTGTATTTTAGATGTTCTGGTGACCCCTCGGCGTGTAGCTGTCGGGGTCCTGCTCCCTACAGTTAAGGAGCTGTGCTTTCGATGGCTGACACTTGGGATTTCAGTGGACCGCATAAGCTGGAAAGCCCTATCCCCGCCGTTGTGGCTAGGATTTGAGTTCTGCTGGAAGCAATACCAAAGGTTGGGATCCCAGAATCATGGGGGTTTGAGCTCTGCACTATAAGGAAAGGAGTGCAGTTCCCTGTGACACCCTGAAAGATTCAGGGGCGTCACACATCCTTTGCAAATCTGTCTTGAGAGCCAGAAGATTTCAGAGGTCTCCAGAAATAGGCCTTCACAAAGTTGGAAAAGGAATGGGATGAAACAGACAATATTAGACACATTCTAAATCTTGTATTTGATTTTTACAAATACATCAACAATGATGTGTAACACATGTGACGGATGCGTTGTAAATAGTGTGATATAAAGGCAACAGATTCCTGTGAAATAACGCTTTGCGTTAAGCCAAGCGAGGGAGCGAGCCCCCATCATCACTGCACACACCCCGGCACTACCGCACTCATCATCATCACTGCACACACTGGCACTACCGCCCCCATCATTACTGCACACACTGGCACTACCGCCCCCATCATCATCACTGCACACGCTCCGGCACTCTCGCCCCCATCATCATCACCGCGCACACGCAAGTACTACCGCCCCCATTATCATCTCCGCACACACCCTGGCACTACCACCCCCATCATCACCGCACACACGCAGGCACTACCGCTCCCATCATCACCACACACACCACCGGCACTACCGCCCCCATCATCACTGCACACACCCTGCCACTACCGCACTCATCATCACCGCACACCCCGACACTACCGCTCCCATCATCACCGCACACTCCGGTACTACCTCTCCCATCATCACCGCACACACGCAGGCACTACCGCACTCATCATCACCGCACACACCCCAGCACTACCGCACCCATCATCCGCGCACATACACCGGCACTACCGCACTCATCATCACTGCACACACCCCGGCACTACCGCACCCATCATCACTGCACACACCCCGGCACTACCGCACTCATCATCACCGCACACACGCAGGCACTACCGCACTCATAATCACTGCACACACACGCAAGCACTACCGCACTCATCACCGCATACACACCGGCACTACCGCTCCAATCATCACCGCACACATTACCTCAGTGACATCTCCGCTGACAGCGCGACTCACTTCAGTTGCTGCCTGGAGCTCACAGGAGTGGGGGTGTTCTACTGCCGCTCCTGTCAGCCTCATGTAGCAGAGCTGGATGCGTCGCGGGACCTCGTGTGTATTACGCCGGACCTGGAGGGGTATTTGGGTAGAGTCCCGGGACTGTCGCATCTAATGGATGCGGCAATTCCGGGCAGCTGCTGGTTGATTTTGTTAGGCTGGGGGGCTCCCCATAATGTGGGGCTCCCCATGCTGAGAATACCAGCCTTCAGCCATGTGGCTTTACCTTGGCTGGTATGAAAATAAGGGGGGACTGCATGCCGTTTTTTAAAATTATTTATTTATTCATTGTACTGCACGATATAGACCCGCCCACCGGCGGCTGTGATTGGTTGCAGTGAGACAGCTGTCACTCAGCGTGGGGGTGGGTCTGACTGCAACCAATCATAGGTGCCAGTGGGCGGGGGAAGCAGTGAATACTAGATGGAATAATGAGCGGCCGGCATTTTCAAAAGAGGAAAAGCCGCCGAAGCTTTGTGACAACTGTGCAGCGTCGCGCCCGTGATCGGTGAGTATGAGAGAGGGGGTGAGAGGGGGGAGAGAGACCAGGAGTCATTTTAAACGATTTCGATCGTTCTGCTGGACATGCTGAGCATGCTCAGTAGAATGTGACGGAATCCATCAGCGGATTGCGCCGCTTAGCACATAGCGGCTGAATCCGCCCCTTGGACAATCATTAGACACCTTGGCGGATTCCAACGGCATCCGCCAAGGTGCGTTATTTTCACGACCCAAAAAATACATGTAGCATTCCCTCCGCTCAAAATAACGACGCAGCGTCGTCCACCAGATGAAACGCAGACACCTGTGTACAGTGCGTCATCAATACAAGTCTATGGAGAATAGCACAGTGCGTTAACGGACTGCGCTATTCTCCATAGCGGCGGATTGCACTGAACGCAAGTGTGAAAGCGGCCTAAGCCTTTAACCTTCCCACCTCTCCTCTAAGATCTGATAAAGAAAGCTCTTAGTAGAAATGTGACATCTTAGAAGCAGATATGATACATGGTCTCTGGTCTTGTTCAATGGAGAAAGCCTACTAGAGGCATGTACCAGTACTGGCAGAGAACATAGGCAAAGTGAGGTTTCCTTTGGAACTGGTAGAAGTTCTAATTCATGCTCGTAAAAGTCAAACAGAAGGTGACACATCAATGAGGCATCAACAACCCATATTACACTCGGTTATTATGGTGAGAAAATGGTATCTGCTAGAAGAATGGCCAAGGAACAGAGGTCCAGAGTACACATTTTTTGTAGCACAATCGAAAGCCCTTTTCTTTAGAGAGGAGGTTCTAAAATATAAAGAGCCCCAATCTAACAAGCAATTTTGGAAAATGGAGGTCTATTCTCACACACATCCCTCATTTGAGATAGCTCTAGTGACTGGACCTTTTTCCTTAACCATGTGGTATCTCATGGAGGGTCTGAAGGGCACATTGTAGGCTTTGAAGGGCTCTTAATTTCACCTAATTTCAGACCGACAGGCAAGAAGAGGAGTGGTTTGGTTGTAGAGGGCTGACCACTAAAGGTCGCTTTACACGCTATGATATATCTAACGATATGTCGTCGGGGTCACGTCGTTAGTGACGCACATCCGGCCTCGAATGACATATCGTAGCGTGTAACACAAATGAGCGACTGTGAATGAGCAAAAATACTCACCTTATCGTTGCTCGTTGACACGTCGCTCATTTTCAAAAAATCGAATGTCCTTCTGTGCTCCGGTTGTTCATCATTCCCGAGGCAGCACACGTCGCTCCATGTGACACCCCGGGAATGATGAACTGCAGCTGACCTGCGGCCGCCAGCAATGCGGAAGGAAGGAGATGGGCGGGATGTTTATGTCCCGCTCATCTCCGCTCCTCCGCTTCTATTGGCCGGCCGCTGTGTGACGCCGCTGAGACGCCGAACGTCCCTCCCCCTTCAGGAAGAGGATGTTCGAAGCCCACAGCGACGTCGTTTGGGAGGTAAGTACGTGTGACGGGGGGTTACCGAGTTTGTGTGACACGGGCAACAAATTGCCCGTATTGCACAAACGATGGGGGCGGGTGCGATCGCAAATGCGAATGCATGATAAATTGATACGTGTAAAGCAGGCTTTACTCTTTTTCATTGAAGAGTGAATTGAGAGGCTACCTGTATTCTCTGCCTTGATGGAAATGTTGAGACAACCCTGGATATTGATTATGGTGTGAAATACAGTTCATGTTCTATATTAGAACCAATGCAGATTGTCCTCGTGTACATTGATACCTCAGCATTGTTTCTTCTGTGATATATGTTTTTACTGTCAATTTTGTTTGACATAAAAGCCAATAAAAATAAATTCATCTTTTTTTTTTTTGTTTACCTGACTACTTTTCTTGTATCTATAATGGTAACTCCCCAGTAGTATTCAAGCAAAGTAATCTGTCATCCAAGATTAATTACATCTATATATTTTTAACCTTTGATTTTGGGCTTCCTGGTAGGAAAGCTCACTGGCGTGGCCCGTCGGTGTCCCCATGATTGCTTACTAAGCATAGCGCCTTACAATGGTAGAGGTTATGTCTGGTATTACAACTCAGCCCCATTCAAGTGTCCAGCTGTTTATATTGTCTATTGGTGGTACTGAGAGTAAAGCTGGGTTCACATGGAATTTTTTTAATGAATTTTGGGGGATAAATCTACTCCAAAATCCTCCAGAAAAAAATCCTCTTTGGAGATGGGCATGTCATGCATGGAGTAGGAGAAGTCCGTTTGCACCACGTGACACACGGGTTCAGACTGACGGGCTTCTGATGCACTAGAAAAAACACCACAAACAAAGGGGGGACACCGGGGACACTTTAACAATGGTGGGCTCTACAACTAGGCAGAGGGGTGAGGGGACACCTCCTGAATTCACCTCAAGCTGTTACCTGAGCCCCCTAGCGTCCCTATATGGGGGATGTTTCAACCCCGTCGCCAAGCTAGATACCTAACTCCACACTAGCCCTGCAAACACCTCTGGCTAATGAGATGGCTGGCGGTAGACACTAGTCCCACCGCTGCACTAATAAACACGGTATGGAAAAGGAAAGACAGACAGGGGGATAAACAGAAGGATACAAACACCAAAATCCACGACTGCAGGCAGATTCCAAAGTAGAAGTTGAATGGGCACAGGACAATTCCCCAGCAGCTCCTTCCACCAGAATGGTTAGAATCAAATGAATTCTATCAACAGCAAGGACTGCTGGGAAAACTGCACTATTTAAACCTAAAGGGGTGTGGGCTCAAAGCAGCTGAAGCTGACCTGCACTGCTAAGAGCTGCTGGCAACAAAACTGACATTAACTCATGAGACGCCAAATGAATGGAAACTTTGTTTAAATGAGGAGTCAAGATGGAAAAGAGAGGTTCCAGTCCAAAACCTGTCACTAGTTTCTAAACATCAGGGACAGGACCATGACAGGGGAACACGGTGGCTCAGTGGTTAGCACTGCAGTTTTGCAACTCTGGTGTCCTGGGTTCAAATCCCACCAAGGACAACATCTGCAAGAAGTTTGTTTGTTCTTCCCGTGTTTATGTGGATTTCCTCCCAAAGACATATTGATAGGGGATTCAGATTGTGAGCCCCCAATGAGGACAGTGATGATCACATCTGTGAAATTAATAGTGCTTTATAAGTGATTTAAGTAAATAATTATTAAAAAATGTTTCCTATTCATTTCAATGAGAAATCCAGTTGCCAGGTTATATGAGCAATTGCTTGAGCATTATTTTTTCCAAAAAAGGTTCTGAAAAATGTGTGTCACTAATTTTTCACTGAATCTCCTGGTCTAGTGAGAGCAAGTGGGTTAAATCGAGCTGTCGTGCGAGAAATACAGCGAAGCAGAGATCCTGGATTGTGATTTAATAATTCAATGCGATTCAGAGAATAGACATCTCCTTCATCAGGACAAAATCACATGACATGAATCCAGAGATCTGTATTTCTTTAATGACAGCATGGTTTAACCCCTTCTTCTTACCATATCTGCTCTCATGGGCCTGCTGCAGCCGTTCCTTGCTTTCTGCGGGGGTTGTGACTTTCACTACATTAGCATTGCATGGCCATTTTGATGGTGTGTATGGCCCATCCGTGTGCCGTGATTTGGCAAACTGGTGTTCACCGTGTGCTATCCGTGATAGCACACGGAGAGCATGAACTTTTTACTCATATGTTCCTGGTGCTGCTGTCCCCAGTGCTGATTTCTGTGGTGATGCTGCTGCTTCCGGGTCCGCAGTGCAGTGAATATTCATGAGCATAACGAGCGGACCTGGAAGCAAGTGACAGCAGCACCAAAGACAGCAGTGGTGGAGACAGGTGAGTATACAAAAGCATTTTATTTCAAAGACACGTGCTTTCTTCGGTATGTGTGAGATCAGTGTGTGGTTCGTGTGACATCAGTGTTGACGGAGAAAAACAGACTTGTCTCTGTACAGAACACACGGAGACGCGTGTGCAAACGCCACACTGACACACGGTCCTGATGAAAACACTGATGTGTGTGCAGACCGATTGATTTTAATGGGTCTCCATATGTTTGTGTCTCCAGTATGTATGAAAACGGCGACATACGTACCGGAATCTGTCACGCTCCCCGGGTCCTGTCGCTGCGTGTCACTCACCGCTCCGGTTCTTCTGCCCGCGCTAGTCCCTCTCACTCTCCCTCCTGTGTGTCTCCTGTGCCATCCGTTTGCCGGTCTCAGCGTCCTCCACCACTTCCTGCTCTGTCCTCCGGCACTCGGGCCTCGCACATGTGCATTAGGGCGCGCGCGCTCACCTCCTCTTAGAGGGCCAGCGTCCCAGGAACAGGATATGGCTGATACTTGTACAGGGTAAATAAGACTTCCTCTTCCAGGTGCGCGTTGCCTGTTCAACTTGTTCCCATAGCTAGGTGCTCAGGTCCCTTTGTGCTTTGTCTCCCTATTAACACTGTCTCATCTGCAGAGTCCGTCCGTTGGTCCTGACTATTGGTTCTCCAGGAGATGTCCCGGTGACCGTCTGCTGAGGATCCCACCATCTTCCGTCAGCCTGTACCCGTCACCGATCCCCGACTCTACCTGGTACATCAGCCAGCACGTCTCGTTGGACCCGGACCCCGTCTGCTGTTCCTACCCGGTACCTGAACCCGGTCACAGTCATCCGTCCTGCCTACGGTACCCTTGGACTCAGAGACATTCCCTACAGATCCCTGAAGGACTCGTACCCCTAGTGTTCTGGCTACCGTGCATCAAGGCCCTCTGGCGGGGTGACTGGTCAGTCCCTGTATAGGGGTTAGCTCCGGGTTGCCTCTCTGGGGGAGTCTGGTGCACGGCCCAGAGAATCCACATCCAGGACGTTACAGAATCTTGATTTGTGAAGGCGGCCTTACAAGGTGAGCCTTCTGCATTAGTTATTTTATCCGGTTTTCCGGGTAAGGCCCTATTGCGCTCCTGATATTGCTAATCCGTTCCAAATTAGAATGTTAGATCAAAAGGATTAAAAAAAACTTCAGGGGCAAAAAAACTTTTGAAATCAATTCAGGAAATGAAAAACATCTCTAAAAGAGGAGCGTTTCCATTTGAAAAATTAGTTGTTTTTTAAAGCCTCAAAAAACTTCATGTGAACAAAGTGTTAAAGATCCACAGGAAAAACACCATGTAGATGTACAAGTTAACACACGACATCTGTATACCAGGCCGTCACTGTCCAGCGTGAGGTACAGCCTCGGGGAACGTAGCAGAACGTGACATTGAACTGTAGCTGATCTTTCATCTCAACTCCTTACAAAAGTATTTCCATCTAACCTCGGCCCGGGGCGGCATGTACTCAACTGAGCGTTGATGGAAACAACTGAAATCTGGCAGATATCTACATCTAGCAAATAATATCCTACACCATGAGCTTAGAAACTACCAACAATGCTTCCTGCTGCTCATGCAGTGCCAAAATATTCCACCGTGCAGCACAGAGATGGCCGTCACTGTCTCCGTCTACAGTAGAGCTCACCGTCAGTTCCACGTGAAGCTGATTAATCACCTCCTACACACAATGTAACCGTAGGCTTGAGATTACACTATTTCAACAGTCACATCATGTGAGTGGTGAATGATCATACGATAAGATGCACAATCTGCAGAGTCAGCTATTTATGCTGCTTTAGGCCTCCTTCACACATCTGTAGAACCAGGGATATGGGGTACTCGGTTCCGGGCAGAGTCTCTATTGGGAATGTCACGATGGTGGCCGTTACCCGGTTCTGTGCCTGGGCCCTTTTTATAATGGGGATATTTACAGGGGATTGTTGAATGAAGTTTATACGTGATGCGTCTAAGTGTAGGGAGCCGCCGCTGCAGAATGTCTCTAGTGGGGCTGGTGGTATTGGCAGACAGTATGGTAGTCCCTCCGCAAGTAGGGATTTGCCCCAGCGGGTGTATGGTGCAGGGGGCGTCGGAAGAAGGAGTCCAGACAGGTATTCAGTGCAACAGGTTTACTCACTTTCTTGAGATGGTAACTGGTGGCCCGAGGCCGGCTGGTTTTGCCTCCAGGTTCCCTTCGTTCCAGTGCCAGTCTGGTTTCTCTGGTACCTTGTTCCCCTGCACCTGTCTCTGGTAAGTAGGTCCCCATGGTATAGAACACTGGGGCTCCCACTTCTTTTCGCCTGATGGTAGCGTGAACCCTGTAGGCTGTGCAGGTGTTAACAGGTTGGCTTGAAGCTCTTTCATGCCTTGGGTCCTGTACCTTGTTGGTGCGTAGTTCCGGGAGTAGTCCACCATACTCCACCGGCAACCACTTCTCCTGGGTACAAGGTCACCGTTAACCCGAGTCAGGGTGTCACTTCACTTCCATCTTCACACTCCTGCTGTCCGACACTTTCAACAGTCACTCTCGTTCTGACTACTGTCTTCCCGACTACTCTCCACAGTCTTCCCCTCCCACCTGGTCAACTAGTTGACTGGAGTGGCTCCATTGGTCCCACCCTAGCAAGGTACCATTGTATGGTGGATTTGTTGGGGAAACTGGGATTACCTGGGTTGTTGGTGTTACCGACACTGGGGTTCTGGGTCTCTAAGGGGGTAGGCCCTGCATCCTTGTGGGGATGCAGGACCTTGTAGCACCCTGATGGCTTCAGGGGCGCCATACATCCATGTCTCCGGTACGTGTGCCGTCCGTTTTCACACGTACCGGAGACACGGACACACGTAGACCCATTAAAATCAATGGGCTTGCGCACACATCCTTGTTTTGACATGGACTGTGTCTGTCGCGGGCGGAGGAGGGGACGCCGCGCTCTCACACTGCTCGGGTCCGGCTGCCGCGGCTGCTGCGGCTTTCTGCTGCTCGGTGGCTCGAGCGTTGGGCCGGATCCCGGGGACTCTAGCGGCGCTCCTCGCCCGTGAGTGAAAGGGGGTTTTTTGGGTGTGGGGATTGAGTTTATTGTCCGTAACATAACATCATCCCACAACGGGAGGTACATTTCTTAAACGTTACTAACGGTTTTACGGGTACGGTTTCCGCTCTCTCCCACCCAAGCAACCTGGCCCTGATGCTGCCCCTAAAATCCAGGCAGCACCCCTTGACCCCAGTCCAGCACAAGTTACCCGAGCGGGATCTGTCCTTCCCCTCCAGAGGGTAGCCTGCTCTGCTGAGGGCCCTCCCTCCAACCTGCCTCTCCGGAGGCGGCAACAACGGAAACGGTACGGTAAACCAACTATTTACATGCCACTAACGTTTGTGGTTGCCCTGCAAGTTCACGGGCTTGCCAACTTTTTTAACGGTCCCCACGGGGACAACGGTGCCGGCTCCGGCCGGTTGCAAATCACGGTAGATAATCAGGTTACTTTTCACGGTTATTATCATTTTTCATTATTTTCAAACTTTTTCAACAAACACGAAGGTGGTCCCAAAGGGGACTGCTGCAGCGGGCATCCGCTGCCCTACTCCGGGCCTTCTGCCGCGGCAGACCCATCCTCTGCCACCAGCATCTCAAACATGCACTGACATGCCTGCTATGACAGGGATACCCGGTACCCATTTCCACCGGTACGCGGGGTATGAACAACCATGGGGTCTCCTACATAGCGGGAACGCTCACTTGCCTCCTCAAACTCAGCAGTAGACCCGGGGCTGGGGCAGGAGTTGTCATCTCTTATTCCTGCGTCAGGCGGGTTACCGCCAGCTGTCGCAGCCTCCTGGCCTCCAGCATCCAGCACCTCAGATCCCTCTGCCACAGCCCGGGGCAGCAGGTCAAGCGAGTTTACACCGAGGCGCCCCAGGAGTAACGGCAAGGATGATGCATAGGTCGAAACTAGGCCGGGCCCCTCAGCCGCAGCGGCCGGTCTTGGTGGGACATAGGGACGTGGGTCACCAGTCGGTTCTGCTACATCTGTTCCCCCTCCGTAAACTGGGGCAGTGGCAATCAGCATCTCCACCTCGTTGGTCCACTGCGCTATCATCCTGAAGATCTGAGCCTGCTGTCGTTGGTGGAATTGAATCACCCAGGCTTTCATCCAGGCCACGGCCCCGGGCTCGGGGTCTGGCACGATCACCACCGGAGCCTCCAACACATCTTCATCAAGGGGGCTCGGCTCCGGGGGCTTCTGGGGAAAACAGTTCAGGGCTGCCCCAGGCGTCTGCAGCTGGGCGGTCTGCTTGGGTGGACGGGCAGGGTACCGCTACCGGTTGGGCAGGTAGCGGGCCTAGTGGCGGGGCGGCAGCAACTAACGCGGGTAGCGGGGGAGGCAGCAGGGTGAGCGGGTGTAGGCCGGGCCCCTCAGCCACGATGGCCGATCCCTCCGGAATACAGGGACGTGGGTCTCTTACCCACTCCTCCAAATCTTCCTCCACCTCGCATCTCCGCATAGCAGTCACCACGTCCGCCATGTCGGCCTCCCACTCCTCCAGGAGGAGCTGCATCCGGGCCTGCAGACAATAACACAGCGGGGTAGTCCGGTTCTCTATCCACGCCGCTGTGCCGGGCGCGGGGGTCTCGCTGTTGTTGGCTGGAGCGGACATCTTGGTAGTCGGGCTTTCCAGGAACTGGCAACAAGATGGCCACAGGGTCCTGGCGTCCCTGCTTTTATAGCTGCGGTTACATGCAGCCAGCCGCCATCGCGTCCCCCTTAGCTTCTTTTCGGCCACTCCTCTATTGGGGCGGAGTTTTGTCCTTCGCGCCTCTGCTACTCGAGAAGACGCTCGAGCGGGAACTTTTCGCGCCAAAGATGGCGACTTCTGGAAATTTTCAGCCGGATACCTCCGGCGGTCGCAAGGCGCACCTCTACCCAACGGCAGAGCGGTAAGATCCTGTTCGTGACGCCAAGTTGTCGCGGGTGGAGGAGGGGACGCCGCGCTCTCCCACTGCTCGGGTCCGGCTGCCGTGGCTGCTGCGGCCTGTTGCTGCTCGGTGGCTCGAGCGTTGGGCCGGATCCCGGGGACTCTAGCGGCGCTCCTCGCCCGTGAGTGAAAGGGGGTTTTTTGGGTGTGGGGATTGAGTTTATTGTCCGTGACGCCACCCACGGTTGTGGTGATTTGTTAGCACCACCGCTGCTCGATATGGGGATCCCGGGAGTGATGATGTGGAGCAGCCAGTTGTTGTGTTGCCCCTCCGTGGGTAGGGGTTGGTGATCCCGGGGCTCAGGGGGAAGGTGGGAGATGCAGGGCCTGGTGGGCGCAGGGACGCAGGGGGGGGGGGGCAGCGCTGTGCCTTCCGGCACTGTGGTACTCACTCAGCCTGAGACGGTGACACAGTTCTCGGTAAAACACACGGCTGGAAAGACGGTTCCCACGGACGGCTGCACTTGCTCTCCCAGTAGGTAACGGTGATGTCCCTTTGTCCTGCACCTAATGTTCTTGTGTTGGTAGCGATGGGTTCCCACCGGTAACCCGCTCCCCGGCTTGGATATGGGCCGGAGGAGCCCTACTTTGCCCGCAGACGCTGGCCCCGAGGAACTGGAGCCCTGGCGGTGTTCCCCCTTAATGGTTGGACGGTTGTCTTCAATCGGGACTTGGTTGTTGGGAGACAGATGTCCCCTTCACTGACGGATTTGGCAAATTATGGCGACTCCTAGCCTTGCCGGGGTCCGAGAGGCCCCTGCCCTGGTGCTGACTGTCCTTCGTATACTGCTCCAGACCGCCGGGCCACTACCCGTCCGCAGTCCTTCCAGCAACCTCCGAGCAGTCCCCCTCCAGACAATCACCGCTGTTACTGACCTTGCTGACACTGTCCTGCACTTAGCCGGACCAACTTCAGGTCTTTCTACGCTCACTTTTACTCTTTTCTTCTTTGCTCCACTACTACTTCACTTTCACTTAGCTTCTCTCCTCTCCACTCGACTCTCTCAACTCCTCTACTCTTCTCTCTTAACTCCTCTACTCTTCTCTCTTAACTCCTCCACTTAGCTCCTCACTCAAGCTCCCCCTGAGCTAAACTGCCTGGTTCCTCCCGTCTCCAGGGCTGTGCACTCCTCGGTAGGCGGAGCCAACCGCCTGGCCCACCCCCTGGTGTGAACATCAGCCCCTGGAGGAAGGCAACAAGGATTTTAGTAGCCTTGGTGTTCCTAACTGGGATGTAGGGTGTGGTGGTGTTGTGACCTGTGACCCCTGGCTTGCCCAGGGCGTCACATGTCCATTTGCTCTATACGACGATAAATCCGTTTTCTGCTGCTGGAGCGGATGTCACATAGACTGATGTGATCTGTGTGACATTACTGTGACATGTACAGAAGATAACACATGTCACTGAGAAATAAATGTATTTTTACACTTACCTGTCTCCTGCGCTGCTGTTGCTTCCGGGTCTCGCTTATTATGCTCATGAATATTCACTGCACTGACTGTGGATCCGGAAGCAAGTGTGACAGCAGCACCAGAGACAGGTAAGTATACAAGTTTGTGCTGTCCGTATACGATACGATACGATACACTTTATTGATCCCGTGGGAAATGTCACATGGATAGCACACGCAGTGCACACACGTGGACAGACATACGTACCTACACCACAGACTGTGCAAAACGTTCGGTTTTTGCACGGACATATGAAGGGAGCCTTAGGTTGGGTTCACATGTCCTGTAGTCATCCGTCATCACAGATCTGTTAGAGATCTGTTTGCAAAAAGGTTTTGCAAACACAACTTTTTTGTCCGTTGTAAATTAACAGATCCGTTTTTAACATGTGGAATCTATGAACAATGGATCAGTTAACGGATTGCTATTTATTGTTCATCTTTAACAGATTCTTTAAGAAAACAACAGATCCGTTACAAATGCAAGTACTACAGATGGCTAAATAGCAATCCGTTAATGGATCCATCCTCCATAGACTCCCATGTTAAAAAAAAAACAAAACAGTTCCAGCAGAAATCAGTTTCCCAACGGATCTGTTCCAATGGATGACTACAGGACATGTGAAATTAGCTTAAAGGGAACCTGTCACCAGATTTGGGTCCTATAAACTGCGGCCACCACCAGTGGGCTCTTATATACAGCATTCTAACATGCTGTATATAAGAGCTCAGGCCGCTGTGTAGAATATAAAAATCACTTTATAATACTCACCTAAACGGTCGGTTCGGTGCAGACTGGTCTCCGTTCTCCGGTACCAGCGACTCCTCTTTCGGCCATCTTTGTCCTCCTTCTTCTGAAGCCGGGGTGCATGATGCATCCTACGTCATGCACGCGCGCCGGCATTTAGAACCTGCGCAGGCGCACTACAATACTTAGATCTGCCCTGCTCAGGGTTTAACCACCTGAATGTCACGATCGATATTAATCGCGTCACTTAGGGGATTGGGAAAGGGATCACGCTCCCTCTCCCCTCCGATTGATACCCCCGCGATGTAATTGCAAGGAGTTTTCCCAAGAACAAAGTTCATTTTAATGTTCATTTTAATCACTAGATTTTGGAATAATAATAATTTCAACAATTGGATGTTTTTTTAAAAACAAAATGTTCCTGTGCTGAGATCTTATACTGTATATGTGTCCCTGCTGTGTACTGTGTAATGGATGTGGCTGACTATACAGGGATATGGTCCAATCATACCACATCTACTGGGCTGGGGAGGATGCAAAAGATAGTATACAGATAAAACATGGGATCATAGATGATTCTTGCTGTGAAGTAAAACATTTCCCAGCCTGCTTTTAAAAAAATGTTTTACCTCAAAGAAATAATTATTTGTGATCCTGTGTTGTAATGTCTGTATACCGTTATACTTCTGCCCCAGCCCAGGAGATGTGGTGGGATCAGACCATGTCCCTGTACGGTCAGACACAGCCATTACACAGTACATAGCATGGACACATATATAAGATTATCTCAGCACAGGAACACTTCTTTTAGACTCATCCAATTGTGGAAATTATTATTATTCCAAGATCTATAGATTAAAATGAATTATGTTTGTGGGAGAAACCCTTTAACTCCTTCCTTCCCAAGCCTGTTTTCACCTTAATGACTGGGCTATTTTTTGCAATTCTGACCAGAGTCACTTTCACAGGTTATAACTCTGGACCACTTAATTGGATTCTGAGATTGTTTTTTTTCCGTCATATGTTGTATTTCATGGGAGTAGTAAATTTAGGACGATATTTTCACAAATAAAGGCAAAAAATATCAGAAATTTGGCAAAAATGTTTACCATTCTCAAACTGAATTTTTATGCCCTTAAGGCCTCTTTCACACGTCAGTGAAAACTGCACGTTTTTCACTGATGTGTTAAAGGTACGTATGTCCCTCCGTGTGCCGTGATTTTGGCAAACGTGTGATCTCCGTGTGCTATCTGTGATCATACATGGAGATCAGGCACTTATACTCACCTGTCCCCGCTCCTGCTGTCCGTGGTCCTGAAGTCTCACACTTTGCTTTTTCTGGTCGCCGCTATCTCCCCTTTGCAGCTACTGCTGTGTAGTGAATATGTATGAGCATAATTAGCTGGCCAGGAAGCAGGAGGCAGCAGCGGCTGAAGACATCATCACTGTAGACGGGTGAGTTTAAAAAGCCATTTAATTTAGATGTATGTGTTTCCTGGTACATGTTTCATGGATCACACCACAGTGTGGTTCGTGGGACATCAGTGATGCCACAAAAAACGGACTTGTTTCTATGCGCAACACATGAACACGCGTGTACGCTGCACGAAAGCATGTCAGTGAGAAATCACTGATGTGTGCACAGACAAATTTATTTTAAAGGGTCTGCGTATGTCCATGATTCTAGTACGTATAAAAACAGTAACATACGTACCAGAATCACTGGCGTGTGAAGGGGGCCTAAACCAGAGAGTTATGTCATACAAAATAATTAATAAATACCATTTCCCATGTCTAACTTTTATTGGCGTCCTTGACTTACATAAATTATCCTAAATAGTCCAGCAGGGTGTTTCTTCATCCCAGAGAAGTTTGGTGTTACAAGCTGTAATCGTTCCCTCAAGGACATGACTGACAACCTCATGGCTGTGTCCTTTCTTATTGGGTAGTATGAAAATTTAGGAGAGATAAGTACACCCAGGATCACTGCGCATGCTCAGGAAGGATGTTGTGCACATGCGCAAAATTTCCTGCGCAAATAATATGAGGAAGCAACTCAAGCCTAGGGAGCCTGAAAACAGCAGGTAAGACTGAATTGCCCTGCAATACTTGTCAGGGTAAATTATATATGCTGAGGACGGCAATAAAGTTGTTTTTGCACAATTAGGAAGTATTATCTGGGTTACCAGGTATATGAGTGGGGTATAAGATTAGCATTCTAGGCAGCAATGTCAGCAATTTGGTGAACAAGGCAGGATGCCTTTTACCACCTAATCTGAGAGCAGAATAACGTAGCGACAGAGATCCTGATTCCAGCGATGTGACTCTTACTGGGCTGCTTAGGGTAGTTTTGATAAAATCAGTGTTTAATCAACAGTAGATTATCATTACAGGACTACCAGGTAGTCCAGCATATTCATGAGTGATGTATATCTGCAGCAGAGAAAACATTGATGACAGCAAACAGCTCAGTAAGTGATACATCGCTGGAATCAGGGTCTCTGTCTCTACATTATCCTGCTCTAAACTATGGGCATAGAAGAGAAATTCTGTGTACCTAGAAAACCATAGGAAAAAGGCTTTTCACTTTTTCCTCGGTGACTATTTGAAAAAGAGACGTGATGGATCGAAATGTCAAGTTGCCTGTGGCTTTCGTCCCTATACCCAGCACCACGCTAATTTGTTTTGCACTAATAAAAAAGACAGCATTTTAGACATCTCCAAGACCTTCTTGTGAGTGCGGTTGATTTCGGGATAGATCGCTACTTGAGTCACCCAGTTCATCCATCACCTCCTTACTACACTGAGCGCGCACCAAATCTCTTTACATTTTTAGGATTAGGGCTCTTCTCCACTTGCGTTTACAAATTCACAGCGACACTCAGCTACAAATGTGAGTCGAGTGTCCTGCGAGTGGTCTGCGTACGGTGTGTTTTTTTCCTCACATAGCATCCATATGACATGCAAGCATCATACGAGTGCTATGTGAGTGTTTATGCATTCCGCGTCAGACTGGCTACCGGAGGAATCTCCAGTAATACCAGGCCTGGCCGCGGTCACCTGCACTGAACCCCGGAGCTGTCACCTGAGCTCCAGAAATCAGCCCGGTCTGTCTGCAGCTGTGCTGAACTGAACCGCAATTGCCGGGGAATCAATCACTCGGCGCTCGCTGTTCAGGCTGCACTCTGGAGCTCAGGTGACAGCTCCGGAGTTCAGTGCATGTAACCACGGCCAGGCCTGGTATTACTGAAGATTCCTCCGGTAGCCAGTCTGACGTGGTATGCAAGTGTCAAGGATCCGTGTGACATGCGTATGCCATCTGTATGACATGCGCATGCCACCCGGATTCTGATTTTTTTCTCGCTCCCATAGGATTGCATGGGGGTGCGAGAGCTGAGACTCGGTGAAATTGCAGCATGTTGCGATTTCACCGAGAGCACGAGACGTGCCGTAAAACATTTAGCAAGAGGACACGGCCTCATTGATTAACACTGGTGCGAGATCCGATTTTCTATCTGATCGCACTCGCACATAGAAATCGCAAGTGGAGAAGAGTCCTTAAACTGTTTCTGTAGTAACAGAACAACTTGACCTCAGTTGGTAGACGAGATGATAAATAGGGCATCCGAGAAGGAAGAACTTCTATATCTGTCCCTACTCTCCATAAAGCCTGTTTCACACGTCAGTGAAAAACACAGACGTTTTTCACCGACGTGTTAAAAACTCCTAAGTCCCTCCGTGTGCCGTGATTCACATGTGGGTTTTCCATGTGCAATCCGTGAGATGTGATCCTCCATCCGTGATTGCACATTGCGATTAAGGCTGGTTTCACACTACGTTTATTTAACATCCGTCCATAACGTTTTTTTGCTGCAAAAGCGGATCCTGCTTTTACAGCAAAAGACGCATGCAAACGCATCTGTTATTTTGCAGGATCCTGTCACTGGATGTTTAGGGGCGGGCATTGGAGTCATGTGATCGGGAGTGAGGGGAACTAGACTGGGAGCCGGCTTCTGACAGCTGCAGACGCTCGTAACCAAGGTAAACATCGGGCTTGGATACCCGATATTTATCTTGGTTACGAGTGTCTGCAGCTGCTAGGAGCAGGGCTGCCTGCACACGTAACCAACGTAAACATCGGGTAACTAAGAGAAGTGGTTACCCGATATTTACCTTGGTTACGAGTGTCCGCAGCTCTCAGGTGGGAGAGAGAGGGAGGAGAGGAAGGGGGAAAGACAGAGATAGAGAGAGAGGGTGAGGGAGGGAGGAGGAGAGAGAGACAGATCACGCGAGACTGGTTCTGGGCATGCTCAGTAGAGCAAGCAGGATCCTGTCTATCAGCACGCCAGCGTTCACCTGCGTTTGCGTGCTGTTTAGTCAGGATCCGGTGACATGCAGTATTTGGACGCAGCTCAAAAACGCTACAAGTAGCGTTTTTGAAAGATGTTAAAAAACTGCAAGTCGCTGGATCCTCACTATAACGCACGCAGACGCAGGTGAACGCATGTTAACGCGAGTCCATTGCAAATGCATTGAAGTGAAAACGCATTTGCACTGGATCCGTTTTTCCGCTAAAAAAACGTTATGGACGGATGTTAAATAAACGTAGTGTGAAACCAGCCTAACTCACCTGTCCCCGCTCCTGCTATCCGTGGTGCTGAACTCTTCGGCTCTGCTGTTTCCTGTCGCCGTTCACCGGGCTGCAGCTACTTCCAGATCGGCTGTGGCTGTATACATGAATATGCATGCCAGTAATTAGCCGGCTCTGAAGCAGCAGAGAGCAGAGGCCGGAGACAGCGTTACTGGAGAAAGTGAGTTAAAAATGCTTTTAATTTTCAATGTACCTGTTTTACTGGTACATATTTCATGGATCACACCATAGTGTGGTCCGTGGGTCATCATTGATGCCAGAAAAGAAGGGAATTTTGTTTACTTACCGTAAATTCCTTTTCTTCTAGCTCCTATTGGGAGACCCAGACAATTGGGTGTATAGCTTCTGCCTCCGGAGGCCACACAAAGTATTACACTTTAAAAAGTGTAACCCCTCCCCTCTGCCTATACACCCTCCCGTGCATCACGGGCTTCTCAGTTTTGGTGCAAAAGCAGGAAGGAGGAAACTTATAAATTGGTCTAAGGTAAATTCAATCCGAAGGATGTTCGGAGAACTGAAACCATGAACCAAAAGAACAATTCAACATGAACAACATGTGTACACAAAAGAACAACAGCCCGAAGGGAACAGGGGCGGGTGCTGGGTCTCCCAATAGGAGCTAGAAGAAAAGGAATTTACGGTAAGTAAACAAAATTCCCTTCTTCTTTGTCGCTCCATTGGGAGACCCAGAAAATTGGGACGTCCAAAAGCAGTCCCTGGGTGGGTAAAAGAATACCTCGATAAAAAGAGCCGAAAAACGGCCCCCTCTTACAGGTGGGCGACCGCCGCCTGAAGGGCTCGCCTACCTAGGCTGGCATCTGCCGAAGCATAGGCATGCACCTGATAGTGTTTCGTGAAAGTGTGCAGACTCGACCAGGTAGCCGCCTGACACACCTGCTGAGCCGTAGCCTGGTGCCGCAATGCCCAGGATGCACCCACGGCTCTGGTAGAATGGGCCTTCAGCCCTGAAGGAATCGGAAGCCCAGAAGAACGGTAGGCTTCAAGAATCGGTTCCTTGATCCACCGAGCCACGGTTGACTTGGAAGCCTGCGACCCCTTACGCTGGCCAGCGACAAGGACAAAGAGCGCATCCGAACGGCGCAGGGGCGCTGTGCGAGAAATGTAGAGCCGGAGTGCTCTCACGAGATCTAACAAGTGCAAATCCTTTTCACATTGGTGAACTGGATGAGGGCAAAAGGAAGGTAAGGAGATATCCTGATTGAGATGAAAAGGGGATACCACCTTAGGGAGAAAATCCGGGACCGGACGCAGAACCACCTTATCCTGGTGAAACACCAGGAAGGGGGCTTTGCATGACAGCGCTGCTAGCTCAGACACTCTCCGAAGTGATGTGACTGCCACTAGGAAGGCCACCTTCTGCGAAAGGCGTGATAGAGAGACATCCCGCATCGGCTCGAAAGGTGGTTTCTGAAGAGCCGTTAGCACCCTGTTAAGATCCCAGGGTTCCAGCGGACGCTTGTAAGGTGGGACTATGTGGCAAACTCCCTGCAGGAACGTGCGGACCTGCGGAAGCCTGGCTAGACGCTTTTGAAAAAACACGGAAAGCGCCGATACTTGTCCCTTGAGAGAGCCGAGAGACAAACCCTTGTCCATTCCGGATTGAAGGAAAGAAAGAAAAGTGGGTAAGGCAAACGGCCAGGGGGTAAAACCCCGATCAGAGCACCAGGATAAGAAGATCCTCCAAGCCCTGTGATAGATCTTGGCGGACGTTGGTTTCCTGGCTTGTCTCATAGTGGCAATGACATCTTGAGATAACCCTGAGGACGCTAGGAGCCAGGACTCAATGGCCACACAGTCAGGTTGAGGGCCGCAGAATTCAGATGGAAAAATGGCCCTTGAGACAGCAAGTCTGGTCGGTCTGGGAGTGCCCACGGTTGACCCACCGTGAGGTGCCACAGATCCGGGTACCACGACCTCCTCGGCCAGTCTGGAGCGACGAGGATGGCGCGGCGGCAGTCGGACCTGATCTTGCGCAACACTCTGGGCAGCAGTGCCAGAGGAGGAAATACATAAGGCAGTCGAAACTGCGACCAATCCTGAACTAATGCGTCCGCCGCCAGAGCTCTGTGATCTTGAGACCGTGCCATGAATGCCGGGACTTTGTTGTTGTGCCGAGACGCCATGAGGTCGACGTCCGGCGTTCCCCAGCGGCAACAGATCTCTTGAAACACGTCCGGGTGAAGAGACCATTCCCCTGCGTCCATGCCCTGGCGACTGAGAAAGTCTGCTTCCCAGTTTTCTACGCCCGGGATGTGAACTGCGGAGATGGTGGAGGCTGTGGCTTCCGCCCACAGCAGAATCCGCCGAACTTCTTGGAAGGCCTGACGACTGCGTGTGCCGCCCTGGTGGTTGATGTACGCGACCGCCGTGGCGTTGTCCGACTGTATGCGGATCTGTCTGCCCTCCAGCCACCGATGGAACGCCTTTAGGGCTAGATACACTGCCCTTATCTCCAGAACATTGATCTGAAGGGAGGACTCTGTCGGAGTCCAGGTTCCCTGAGCCCTGTGGTGGAGGAAGACCGCTCCCCACCCTGACAGACTCGCGTCCGTCGTGACCACAGCCCAGGATGGGGGCAGGAATGATTTTCCCTTCGACAAGGAAGTGGGAAGAAGCCACCACTGAAGAGAGGTTTTGGCTGCCAGTGAAAGAGAGACGTTCCTGTCTAGGGACGTCGACCTCCTGTCCCATTTGCGGAGAATGCCCCATTGAAGTGGACGCAGATGAAACTGCGCAAAAGGGAACTGCCTCCATTGCTGCCACCATCTTCCCTAGGAAGTGCATGAGGCGCCTCAAGGGGTGTGACTGGGTCCGAAGGAGAGAGTGCACCCCTGTCTGCAGCGAACGCTGTTTGTCCAGCGGAAGCTTCACTATCGCTGAGAGAGTATGAAACTCCATCCCGAGGTAAGTCAGTGATTGGGTCGGTGTCAATTTTGACTTTGGGAAATTGATGATCCACCCGAACCTCTGGAGAGTCTCCAGAGCAATGGTCAGGCTGTGTTGACATGCCACCCGGGAGGGTGCCTTGACTAGGAGATCGTCTAAGTAAGGGATCACCGAGTGGCCCTGAGAGTGTAGGACCGCCACCACGGATGCCATGACCTTGGTGAAGACCCGTGGGGCTGTCGCCAGGCCGAAAGGCAGTGCCACAAACTGAAGGTGTTCGTCCCCGATGGCGAAACGCAGGAAGCGTTGATGCTCTGGTGCAATCGGCACATGGAGATAAGCATCCCTGATGTCGATTGAGGCTAGGAAGTCTCCTTGGGACATCGAGGCGATGACAGAACGGAGAGATTCCATCCGGAACCGTCTGGTTCTCACGTGTCTGTTGAGCAGTTTGAGGTCCAGAACGGGGCGGAATGATCCGTCCTTTTTTGGCACCACGAACAAGTTGGAGTAAAAACCGCGACCACGTTCTTGAATGGGAACGGGAATCACAACTCCTTCTGCCTTCAGAGTGTTCACCGCCTGAAAAAGTGCATCGGCTCGCTCGGGGGGCGGAGATGTTCTGAAGAAACGAGTCGGAGGACGAGAGCTGAGCTCTATCCTGTAACCGTGCGACAGAATGTCTGTCACCCATCGGTCTTGGACATGTGGCCACCAGGCGTCGCAAAAGCGGGAGAGCCTGCCACCGACCGAGGATGCGGTTTGGGGAGGCCGAAAGTCATGAGGAGGCCGCCTTGGAGGCGGTTCCTCCGGCGGTCTTTGGAGGACGTGACTTAGACCGCCATGCAGAAGAGTTCCTCTGGCCCTTCTCTGACCTGTTGGACGTGGAGGATTGGGACCTGGCTGAGGGCCGAAAGGACCGAAACCTCGATTGAATTTTTCGTTTCTGAGGTCTGTTTGGTTTGGACTGGGGTAAGGACGAGTCCTTTCACTTGGATTGTTTAATAATTTCATCCAATTGCTCGCCAAACAAACGGTCGCCAGAAAATGGCAAACCGGTTAAGAACTTCTTGGAAGCAGAGTCTGCATTCCATTCGCGTAGCCACATGGCCCTGCGGACTGCCACCGAATTGGCGGACGCTACCGCTGTACGGCTCGCTGAGTCCAGGACGGCGTTCATGGCGTAGGACGAAAAGGCCGATGCCTGAGAAGTCAAAGACACAACTTGCGGAGCAGAGGTACGTGTGACTGCATTAATCTCAGACAGACAAGCTGAGATAGCTTGGAGTGCCCACACGGCTGCAAAGGCCGGAGCAAAAGACGCGCCTATGGCTTCATAGATGGATTTCATCAGGAGCTCTATTTGCCTGTCAGTGGCATCCTTGAGCGATGAACCATCTGCCACTGATACTACGGATCTAGCCGCCAGTCTAGAGACTGGAGGATCCACCTTGGGACACTGAGCCCAACCCTTAACTACGTCAGGGGGGAAGGGGTAACGTGTGTCATTAAGGCGCTTAGTAAAGCGCTTGTCCGGAAATGCTCTGTGCTTCTGGACAGCATCTCTGAAGTTAGAGTGATCGAAAAACGCACTCCGTGTACGTTTGGGAAACCTAAACTGGAGTTTCTCCTGCTGTGAAGCCGACTCCTCTATAGGTGGAGTTGGGGGAGAAAGATCTAGCACCTGGTTGATGGACGCTATAAGGTCATTTACTATGGCGTCCCCTTCAGGTGTATCAAGATTGAGAGCAACGTCAGGATCAGAGCCCTGAGCTGCGACCTCCGCCTCATCCTCCAGAGAGTCCTCAAGCTGAGACCCCGAACAGCGTGATGAAGCCGGGGAAGGTTCCCAGCGAGCCCGCTTAGCCGGTCTGGGACTGCGGTCCGTGTCGGAGTCCTCCCCGTGGGACCTAGGTGTCACCCCAGGAGCACTCTGCTGCACCGACCGAGAGGGGCCTGGGGGCGATGAACTCACAGTGCCCGGGGCCTGTGTGACCGATCTGGACTGCAAGGCTTCTAGTATCTTAGCAGACCATCTGTCCATAGACTGAGCCATGGATTGTGAAAGCGACTCAGAGAGTTTCTCAGTCAAAACTGCAAACTCTGTCCCTGCCACCTGGACAGTGGAAGCCGGCGGTTCTACCTGAGCCGAGGGCCCCACCAGTGCCCGAGGCTCCGGCTGAGTGAGTGCCACAGGGGCCGAGCATTGCACACAGTGAGGGTAGGTAGAACCTGCAGGTAACATAGCCGCACAAGAGGTACAGGTTGCAAAATAAGCCTGTGCCTTGGCACCCTTGCTCTTTGCGGACGACATGCTGTAGTCTCCTCTGAGAGTGATCACTGAGGGTATATAGCCAAAAGCAAAACAATGCGGCCGAACAGAGAAAATGTATACAAATATATATATATATATATATATATATATATATATATATATATACACACTTCGGCACCCAAGGGGGGCCAGCACCGGGTAACCGGTGTGGCTTACCGACCGCCCAAAGCAGTTGTGTGTCCACCAGATTCCCTGCCTGGGCCTCCCAGAGCTGTAGAGCTCGTTCTGAAATCCTCCACCGGCAGAAGTGATTGTAAATATGGCTGCCAGAGCTCTCAGGAGAGGAGGGAGCCGTGGGCGTGACTAATAAAGTGCGGGAATCTGGTGCCCCACAGTGCTCAGTGAGGGGGGAGGAGAACACCTAAGTATGCTCCAGCCCTCACTGCCGACGTCCAGTCGACCGTCCCGCCCTTACCCCTGACTGGCAGGCCCGGGGGCGGGAGTTATGGTACTAGGCCGCAGAAGCCGGGGACTAAATTTAATAACGCGGCCGGCAAACAGGCGCGGTCGGCGCGGTAGTCCCGGTCGTCACAAAAAAACAGCAGCCGCTGCAGCGTCTGTAACACAGGCGCTCCATGCACCGTCCCCAAGGGGACACAGAGTACCTTATAGATACAGGGCCTGTCCCTGATGATACTCAGTCTCCTGTCCGTCAGATTCCCCCAGGGGCTGTGGAGGTAGCCCGGTCCCAGTGAATGGTGACCGGTTAGGATCCCACTTCTCCCAGAGCCTCTAAGGGATGGGGAAGGAAAAACGGCATGTGGCTCCAGCCTTTGTACCCGCAATGGGTACCTCAACCTTAACAGCACCGCCGACTTAGTGGGGTGAGAAGGGAGCATGCCGGGGGCCCTGTTAGGGCCCTCTTTTCTTCCATCCGATACAATCAGCAGCTGCTGCTGACTAAAATGGGAGCTTGAGTGAATGTGTGCCTCCTTCAACACAAAGCATAAAACTGAGGAGCCCGTGATGCACGGGAGGGTGCATAGGCAGAGGGGAGGGGTTACACTTTTTAAAGTGTAATACTTTGTGTGGCCTCCGGAGGCAGAAGCTATACACCCAATTGTCTGGGTCTCCCAATGGAGCGACAAAGAAAAACGGACATGTCTCCTTGTGGCAATCACGGACACGCATGTACAACCCATGGAGACACGGTCAGTGAAAAATCACTGATGTGTGCGTAGATCCATTGATTATAATGGGTCTGCGCATGTCAGTGATTCTGGTACGTATAAAAACTAGCACATGCGTATCAGAATCACTGACATCTGAAACAGGCCTAAAAGAGGATAACTGTCCGTTCAGGGCGGGGAAGTCATTGGAGCAGAGCATGGTGAAAAGTGAAGGAAAGAAAATTCCAGATCCTATAGTGCTGGCAGAATGCAGAGGAACAGCCCATTTACAAGTAGGAGAGAATGTCAAGAGAGAATGAAAATCGGGCCAATTCGAAGACATATTAAACTGGTATATGCATCAAAAGTAGTTTTATCTTGTGGGGGATGAAGGAAGCAAGAAAAGCTCTGGATGGTGCTTCGGACGCAATAGTGAACAAAGCCTAAACTGTTACATGATCAATGAGAGAGCAAAGAAATCAACTTACATAAAAAACAACTATGTACAGATTATTTACATTTGAAATAATAAAAAATGTATTTCTTAAAACCAACAGTAATCACAAAAATGTAAAATATTACTTTATTATGCTGCAAAAAATGTGATTACACATTGAAAGTATTCGCCTAAAGTCAGAATGCAAAGCTCCGGTTTAAACTTGACTCTTTTTTCTTAAAGGTCTATGGGAAACTATGTGCTCGGGGGCTGCTTTTTATGATTAATACATTTCAGAATTCCCACTGCTTTTTGTCCATTCTTGAACCCGACCCTCTACATTCAAAGAAAAACATCAGTGATCTGTATTGTATGACAACTTCCATCCCCGGCCACATTGTCTGAGCGCTCCCCGTATACGAAGACTGGATCAGTGTCCCGAGAGTCTGACGGATACGACTGCAGATGCCGCGAATAACACAACATGAAGACAAACTATTGGAACAGATATTGTAATTTATTTCACCAGTTTTAAGTAGTTGTTACATTTGCTTAGACTGTGAAGGCCATAAACACTCAGATTACAGATTAATAGATTTCCAAAATTTCTCCAGTTCTTGTGCGACTTTGAGAACTTTCAAGACACTAGTGCTTAAAGTTGCACTATGGTGAGCGCCAGGCATTGGATACTCCATTTTTCCTCTACACGGTGAATAGGTGACATCTTAATTGGTGAAGTATTAAACCTCAGTGGTGAGGTTATGTATATAAAGATGACCTAGCATGCGCTCTGCCTTGATATAACTATGAGAGGTATGCGAAAATAGCCCAATGTGAATACGGCCATATTGAAGTATTCCATGCCTTCTTTGTAGGATAGAACCAGATGCTTAAAACTCAAGAGCCTCAATACAAAATTTCCAACAGAGCCCCCAACTATCATGGGTCTTTAATAGTAATTAGTGATGAGCGAGCACTCGAGAATGTGTGTGACTCGCGTATAATGATAATGGAAGTCAAGGGAAAACTCGAGCATTTTTCCTTGAAAAATTCCTAGAAATAGGGTCAAATTCCCCTTTGACTTCCATTATATTCGGGTACTGGAGTCTCAATCGGCCGAGCATCCAACTGCTCATCACGAGTACCGAGCACCCGAGCATGGTAGTGCCCACTCATCACTAGTTACGAGTACCTGAGCATGTTAGTGCCCGCTCATCACTAGTTACGAGTACCTGAGCATGTTAGTGCCCGCTCATCACTAGTTACGAGTACCTGAGCATGTTAGTGCCCACTCATCACTAGTTACGAGTACCTGAGCATGTTAGTGCCCGCTCATCACTAGTTACGAGTACCTGAGCATGTTAGTGCCCACTCATCACTAGTTACGAGTACCTGAGCATGTTAGTGCCCGCTCATCACTAGTTACGAGTACCTGAGCATGTTAGTCCCCGCTCATCACTAGTTACGAGTAACGAGCACACGAGCATGGTAGTGCCCACTCATCACTAGTTACGAGTATAGAGCACCCGAGCATGGTAGTGCCCACTCATCACTAGTTACGAGTACCTGAGCATGTTAGTGCCCGCTCATCACTAGTTACAAGTACAGAGCACCCAAGCATGGTAGTGCTCGCTCATCACTAGTTACAAGTACAGAGCACCCAAGCATGGTAGTGCCCGCTCATCACTAGTTACAAGTACTTAGCACCCGAGCATGGTAGTGCCCGCTCATCACTAGTTACAAGTACTGAGCACCCGAGCATGGTAGTGCCCGCTCATCACTAGTTACAAGTACTTAGCACCCGAGCATGGTAGTGCTCACTCATCACTAGTTATGGAGTACCGAGCATGGTAATGCTCACTCACTCGTTACTAGTACTGAGCACCTGAGGACGGTAGTGCTCGCTCATCACTAGTTACGAGTACAGAGCACCCGAGCATGGTAGTGCTCACTCATTACTAGTTACGAGTACCTGAGCATGGTAGTGCCCACTCATCACTAGTTACGAGTACCTGAGCATGTTAGTGCCCGCTCATCACTAGTTTTGAGTACCGAGCATGGTAATGCTCACTCACTCGTTACTAGTACTCAGCACCTGAGGACGGTAGTGCTCGCTCATCACTAGTTACGAGTATAGAGCACCTGAGCATGGTAGTACCCGCTCATCACTAGTTACGAGTACCTGAGCATGTTAGTGCCCGCTCATCACTAGTTTTGAGTACCGAGCATGGTAATGCTCACTCACTCGTTACTAGTACTCAGCACCTGAGGACGGTAGTGCTCGCTCATCACTAGTTACGAGTACAGAGCACCCGAGCATGGTAGTGCTCGCTCATCACTAGTTACGAGTACAGAGCACCCGAGCATGGTAGTGCTCGCTCATCATTAGTTACGAGTACTTAGCACCCGAGCATGGTAGTGCCCGCTCATCACTAATAGCAATGCCTTCTCATATGGGCCAAAGGGACCTCCTAGGCTCCATGCTCAGGTGCCCCTGCATCCCCTGTACCTGTTGTAGTTACCCTGCTGCCTGCAATAGCAGAGTATGGCCTGTGCAGGTTTTTAGCCTCTGAATATCAAAAAAAGTTTCAAACACTAACAGCAAGCAGAGATCTGTAAACCAGTAATGCAAGAAAACACAAAGTTACAAAACTAATATACTAATCTTATAATTGATGAAAAATAGTATACAACTGAGTGAGCAAATTAACAGAGTAAGGAGTTTGAGCCAAGTGTCAATTTACTGTGATCCAATTCACAGGTGAGGAGAATATGGAGAAATTATTTCTTCAATCTTCCCCTTTGTCTGTGTCAGTGTATATCGCACTGCACTCTGATGACATCTGAGTGCAGTCCGACAATTTCCAGATACCCATGGACTTGTATGGGTGCGCGTGATCAGAGATACATTGCCATTCTCAGCAGGCCGAATCGGCAAGAGAAAAAAAAGCGCAGGTATAATACTGGAGCGAGGGCTATCCGATAAAAACATCACATACCACTCGTCCATGTTATGCAATCATGTGTGACCCCTATTAATGTGAATTTAATGTTCCGTGGTTTAATAAATATATGACAGGTGGCATGTTAGAGGAAGAAATAATTTATTTTTTTCTCCTTTATGGGATAGATTCTAGGAATTGTAAAATAACTGCAACACTGGCTGTAATATAATATATATATATATATATATATATATATATATATATATATTTGATGCTACTTTTTGATGAATGTGAAAACCAATAACTATATTTATTTTAAAAAAAAGCTGAATTTTGTAATATTTGAGCAAAGCTTTAACCCCTTCACGACCATGGACGGATCTTTCCCGGTAAGCCCCGCCCCCTGCTGTGACTATTTCTGCTGTTTACAGCGGTATAGCTGTGATCAGCAGATAGCGATCAGCAATCGGATTGCTGATCGCTATAGCCCCCTAGGGGGACTAGTAAAATAAAATAAAAAAAGTTAAAAAAAAGTTTTAAAAAATTAAAAAAAAAAACAAAAAACCTAAAAGTTCAAATCACCCCCCTTTCCCCCCATTGAAAATGAAAGGTTTAAAAAAAAATAAATATACACATATTTGGTATCGCCGCATTCAGAAATGCCCGATCTATCAAAATATAAAATCAATTAATCTGATTGGTAAATGGCGTAGTGGCAAAAAAATTCCAAACGCCAAAATTACGTTTTTTGGTCGCCGCAAGTTTTACGCAAAATGCAATAACAGGCGATCAAAACGTAGCATCTGCGCAAAAATGCTACCATTAGAAACATCAGCTCGAGACGCAAAATATAAGCCTATGGGGAGATAAGGTATGCACACCAGTGACTATGGAAGGGGAATACATGGAATAGCAGAAACTGCTGTGTGAATACTGACATGAAAAATTCAATAGCTATTTGTAAGAATGAAATGTGAAAAATGGAACCTGCATTACTGCCATGAACATATGAATAAAGAGAAATTTAGCTACTGAATTGATCAATGCAGAAGAGCCCCAACACTACGCCAAAGTATTTCTCTACGTTGAGGTCCCTAGCTTGTGTGTGTCCTCTCATGCAGTTAAAAAACTTACTGTGTATGGGACGCTGAGACCCAGGCTATATATACGATGTGGATTGGCAATAGGTGTGTATGGGGAGGGTTCACAAACGAAAAACTACTAACATTAAGGAATAACGTTTGGAACTCCATTCTATGTCTGAACTGGGTGCAAAAAACCTAAAAAACATCAGGTTTTTTGCACCCAGTTCAGACATAGAATGGAGTTCCAAACGTTATTCCTTAATGTTAGTAGTTTTTCGTTTGTGAACCCTCCCCATACACACCTATTGCCAATCCACATCGTATATATAGCCTGGGTCTCAGCGTCCCATACACGGTAAGTTTTTTAACTGCATGAGAGGACACACACAAGCTAGGGACCCCAACGTAGAGAAATACTTTGGCGTAGTGTTGGGGCTCTTCTGCATTGATCAATTCAGTAGCTAAATTTCTCTTTATTCATATATTCATGGCAGTAATGCAGGTTCCATTTTTCACATTTCATTCTTACAAATAGCTATTGAATTTTTCATGTCAGTATTCACACAGCAGTTTCTGCTATTCCATGTATTCCCCTTCCATAGTCACTGGTGTGCATACCTTATCTCCCCATAGTGATGTTTTTTAGGTTTTTTGCACCCAGTTCAGACATAGAATGGAGTTCCAAACGTTATTCCTTAATGTTAGTAGTTTTTCGTTTGTGAACCCTCCCCATACACACCTATTGCCAATCCACATCGTATATATAGCCTGGGTCTCAGCGTCCCATACACGGTAAGTTTTTTAACTGCATGAGAGGACACACACAAGCTAGGGACCCCAACGTAGAGAAATACTTTGGCGTAGTGTTGGGGCTCTTCTGCATTGATCAATTCAGTAGCTAAATTTCTCTTTATTCATATATTCATGGCAGTAATGCAGGTTCCATTTTTCACATTTCATTCTTCCAAATAGCTATTGAATTTTTCATGTCAGTATTCACACAGCAGTTTCTGCTATTCCATGTATTCCCCTTCCATAGTCACTGGTGTGCATACCTTATCTCCCCATAGTGATGTTTTTTAGGTTTTTTGCACCCAGTTCAGACATAGAATGGAGTTCCAAACGTTATTCCTTAATGCAAAATATAAGCCGTCACTGAGCCATAGATCCCAAAAAATGAGAACTCTACGGGTTTCGGAAAATGGCGCAAAACGTACGCCACTTTTATTGGACAAGCTTGTGAATTTTTTTAACCCCTTAGATACAAGTAAACCTATACATGTTTGGTGTCTACAAACTCGCACCGACCTCAGGCATCATACCCACACATCAGTTTTACCATATAGTGAACACCGTGAATAAAACATCCCAAAAACTATTGTGCCATCACACTTTTTTTGCAATTTTTCCACACTTGGAATTTTTTTGCTGCTTTCCAGTACACCATATGGTAAAACTTATGGTTTCATTTAAAAGTACAACTTGTCCCGCAAAAAACAAGCCCTCATATGGCAAGATTGACGGAAAAATAAAAAAGTTACGGCTCTCAGAAAAGGGGAGCAAAAAACAAAAACACAAAAACGGAAAGTGCCCCGGGGCTGAAGGGGTTAAAAAGGGTTGTACAGTCCTGTCCTATCAGAATATGGATAATACTTGCCACTCTTTGGCCTGATGCAAAAGTGAGCAGTGCTACAATAGCTGTACAGGACCTGTGCAAATTTATTGTCCTTCTGGGTTTCTAAGAGGGGTGATAAATTCACCAGCCTGGTTTGATGTCAACTGGGCGCGTACTTGTGATGACATGCCAGTATAGAAAATAATAATACGAGCTTAGGATCCAGAGAGCACAAACCTGGAGTATGGTTACAAGCAGCGATCTGCTCTTATATAGCTGAGATCCATGCTTACTTTTCTTTTTTTGTTTTCTATGCTCATTTAGATGTTTATTACTAGCAGAGAAGTAGGACCCAGCTCACACTAATATATATATATATATATGTATTATATTATATATATATTATATATATATATATATATATATATATATTATATAATATATATATATTATAATATATATATATATTTTATATTATATTATAATATATATATATTTATTAATTACACACACACACACACACACACACACACACACACACACACACACACACACACACACACTTGAAATCAGTTTACATCCACTATCTAAATAGCCACATCTGCATGGTTTTTCTCACTATCTGACACGAAATCAGAATAAACCTTTCCTGTTTTAGGTCAATTAGGAACCAAAATGATTTACCGTATATTTGCCAAATGCCAGAATAATGAGAGAGGGAATGTTTTAAGGTATTTCTTGATTACATTCTGCAAAGTCAAAAGTTTACATACACGGAGTACTATGCCTTTAAACAATATGGTACAGCCCATATGATGATATGTCTTTGGAAGCTTCTGATAGGTTTACACCCTGTGGATGTATTTTAATGCACACCTGAAACACACTGCTTATTTGTGTAGCATCATGGGAGAGTAAAAACAAATCAGCCAAGATCTCAGGAAGAGAATTGTGGACTTGCACAAGTCTGATTCAACCTCAGCTGCAATTTCCAGATACCTGAAGATGCCTCGATCATCTGTACAAACAACTATATGCAAGTACAAACAAGATGGGAAAGTCCAGCCATTATACCACTCAGGAAGGAGATGGGTTCTGTGTACCAGAGATGAGCGTGCTTTGATCAGACATGTGCATATCAACCCAAGAACAAAAGCAAAAGACCTCGTGAAGATCCCGGCGGAAGCTGGTAAGATTGTGTCATTATCCACAGTGAAACAAGTACTGTATCAACATAAGCTGAAAGGCCACTGACAGGAAGAAGCCATTACTCCAAAAGAAACATAAAATAAGACAGATTAATGTTTGTAAATGCACACAGGAACAAAGACCTTCATTTTGGAGACATGTCCTGTGGTCAGACAAAACTAAAATTGAACTGTTTGGCCATAATGACCATTATTACGTTTGGAGGAAAAAGGGAGAAGCTTTGAAGCCAATGAACACCATCTAAACTGTGAAACACGGGGGTGGCAGCATCATGTTGGGGCATTTTGCTGCAGGAAGCAGTGGTGCACTTCACAAAATAGATGGGATCATGAGGAAAGAAGATTATGTGTCAATACTGAAGCAACATCTCAAGACATCAGCCAGAAACTTAAAGCTTGGGCGAAAATGGGTCTTCCAAATGGACAATGACCCGAAGCTACTGCCAAACTGGTTACAAAGTGGTTTAAAGATAAAGTCAATGTTTTGGAGTGGCTATCACAAAACCCTGATCTCAATCCTATTGAAATTTTGTGGGCAAAGCTGAAAAGGCCGGAGTGAGCAAGACGACCTACAAACATGACTCAGTTACACCAGTTATGTCAAGAGGAATGGGCCCAAATTCCTACCAACTATTGTGAGAAGCTTTTGAAAGGAGATCCAAAACATTTCACCCAAGTCATACAGTGTAAGGCAAATGGTACCAAATACTAATGGAATGTATGTAAATGTTTGACTTTGCAGAAAGTAATAAAAATGCCTTAAAACATTTTTTCTCTCTCTCATTATTTTGGCATTTGGCAAAAATAAATAATTTTGGTTTCTAATTGACCTAAAAAAAGAGAATTTTGTTTACTTACCGTAAATTCTTTTTCTTATAGTTCCGTATTGGGAGACCCAGACATTGGGTGTAAAGCTTCTCCCTCCGGAGGACACACAAAGTACTACACTAAAAAGTGTAGCTCCTCCCTCTGAGCATATACACCCCCTGGATAACCAAATCTAGCCAGTTTAGTGCAAAAGCTGAAGGAGAATAGCCACCCACAAGTAGAGATAGAGCAAGAACCGGAACAACTGGAGCCTCTGTCTACAACAACAGCCGGTGATAACACGCGGAACAAGAAACTGCCAACAGGCAACAGGGAGGGTGCTGGGTCTCCTAATACGGAACTATAAGAAAAAGAATTTACGGTAAGTAAACAAAATTCTCGTTTTCTTTATCGTGCCTATGGGAGACCCAGACATTGGGACGTCTCAAAGCAGTCCATGGGTGGGAATAAACAGAAAACTGAGAAGTAGGCGGAACCTAACTTCACAAATGGGCGACAGCCGCCTGAAGGATGCGTCTGCCCAAGCCCGCATCTGCCGAAGCATGAGCATGCACTTGGTAGTGCTTTGAAAAGGTATGCAGGCTAGTCCAAGTGGCAGCCTGACAGACCTGCTGAGCCGTAGCCTGATGCCTGAAAGCCCAAGAGGCACCGACAGCTCTGGTCGAGTGTGCCTTGATCCCCGGCGGGGGAGGGAGCTGAGTACACTGGTAGGCATCGGAAATGGCCGACCTAATCCAACGAGCTAAGGTCGGCTTAGAAGCCGAGAGGCCCTTACGCCGACCTGTGGTCAGCACAAAAAGAGAGGTGCACCGCCTAAGAACAGCGGTGCGAGACACATAGATCCGGAGCGCCCGCACCAGATCCAGAGTATGCAACGCTTTTTCAAAGCGATGAACAGGAGCCGGACAAAAGGAAGGCAGGGAAATGTCCTGGTTAAGGTGGAAAGGAGAAACCACCTTAGGGAGAAAGTCCGGAGTCGGACGGAGAACCACCTTGTCTTGATGAAAAACCAAAAAAGGGGACTCCGAAGAGAGCGCAGCCAAATCAGAGACTCTCCTGAGGGAAGTTATGGCCACTAGAAAGACCACCTTCTGTGAAAGACGAGACAAAGAAACATCCCTAAGAGGCTCAAAGGTGGGTTTCTGCAAGGCCGAGAGGACCAGATTGAGGTCCCAGTGATCCAAGGGCCGCCGGTAAGGAGGAATAATGTGAGACGCGCCCTGCATGAAGGTGCGCACCTGAGCCAGCCGGGCGATACGCCGCTGGAACAAAACTGACAGAGCCGAGACCTGTCCCTTGAGGGAATTGAGGGATAGTCCTAGCTGCAGACTGGACTGTAGAAAGGACAGAAGGGTCGTCAAGGAAAAAGGCCAAGGAGCATGGCCGGAAGAGCGACACCAGGACAGGAAAATTCTCCAGGTCCTGTGATAGATTTTGGCCGAGGAAGACTTCCGAGCCCGAGTCATAGTGGAGATGACTTCAGGAAGAATACCAGAAGTCGTCAAGATCCAGGACTCAAGAGCCACGCCGTCAACCTGAGGGCCGCAGAATTCTGGCGGAAAAACGGACCTTGTGAGAGAAGGTCTGGACGGTCCGGGAGATGCCACGGCACCTCTACGGACAGATGGAGCAGGTCTGGGTACCAAGCTCGCCTGGGCCAGTCCGGAGCAATGTGGATGACCCGACGGCCCTCCATTCTGATTTTGCGCAGGACTCTGGGCAAGAGAGCTAGAGGGGGAAACACGTAGGACAGACGAAACTGGGACCAATCTTGAACCAGATCGTCCGCTGCAAAGGCCTGAGGATCGTGGGAGCGAGCCACGTAAACCGGAACCTTGTTGTTGAGCCGGGATGCCATTAGATCTACGTCCGAAGTGCCCCATTTGCGGCAGATTGACCGAAACACTGCCGGATGCAGGGACCACTCGCCGCTGTCCACGGTTTGGCGGCTGAGATAATCTGCTTCCCAGTTTTCCACACCTGGGATGTGGACTGCGGAGATGGTGGACTTGGAGTCCTCCGTCCACTGAAGGATGCGTTGAACCTCCAACATTGCCAGGCGGCTGCGTGTCCCGCCTTGGTGATTTATGTAGGCAACCGCTGTCGCGTTGTCTGACTGGACTCGGATGTGCTTGCCCGCCAACAGATGGTGAAAGGCTAGGAGAGCTAGAAGCACAGCTCTGGTTTCCAGCACATTGATTGAGAGGGCTGATTCGGACGGAGTCCAAGTGCCCTGCGCTCTGTGGTGGAGATATACCGCCCCCCAGCCGGATAGACTGGCATCCGTGGTGAGGATCACCCAGGACGGGGCCAGGAAGGAGCGTCCCTGAGACAGAGAGAGAGGCCGAAGCCACCACTGAAAGGAGCCCCTGGTCTGTGGCGACAGAGCCACTAACCTGTGCAAGGAGGAAGTCCGCTTGTCCCAACAGCGGAGAATGTCCAGCTGTAGAGGACGCAGATGGAACTGGGCAAAGGGAACCGCCTCCACTGACGCCACCATCTGACCGAGCACCTGCATTAGGTGCCTGATGGAATGACAGCGGGGCCTCAGCAAAGAGCGCACTGCCAGACGGAGGGACTGCTGTTTGACTAAGGGCAGCTTCACAAGTGCCGGAAGAGTCTCGAATTGCATCCCTAGGTACGTGAGCCTCTGGGTCGGAGTCAGAGTGGATTTGGGCAGATTGACAAGCCACCCAAATTGGACTAGAGTGGCGAGAGTGAGCGAGACACTCCGCTGACAGTCTGCGATGGATGAAGCCTTGACTAGAAGGTCATCCAGGTAAGGAATCACTACCAACCCCTGTAGGTGCAGAACCGCAACCACTGCTGCCATGACCTTGGTGAATACTCGAGGGGCCGTGGCTAACCCGAAGGGGAGAGCCACGAATTGTAAATGTTCCTCTCCGATTGCAAAACGTAGCCAACGCTGGTGTGAAACTGCAATTGGCACATGCAGATAGGCATCTCTGATGTCGATGGATGCCAGGAAATGTCCTTGGGTCATTGAGGCAATGACTGATCGCAGAGACTCCATGCGAAAATGCCGCACCTGAACATGCTTGTTGAGAAGCTTGAGATCCAGGATGGGCCGGAAGGAACCGTCCTTTTTGGGGACTAGGAAGAGATTTGAGTAGAAACCTCTGAACCGTTCCCGGGCGGGAACCGGTACAATTACTCCGTTGGCCTGCAAGGATGCCACGACCTGAGAGAAGGCGGCGGCCTTGGAGCAGGGGGGAGTTGACAGAAAAAATCTGTTTGGCGGGCTGGAAGAGAATTCTATCCTGTAGCCGTGGGAGATGATATCCCGCACCCACTGGTCGGAGACGTGTTGAAACCACACGTCTCCAAAGTGGGAGAGCCTGCCACCGACCAAGGACGTTGCTGGCGCGGCTAGATAGTCAAGAGGAGGCTGCCTTAGTGGAAGCAGCTCCTGCGGACTTCTGAGGACGCGGCTTCGTGCGCCAGTTGGGTTTTTGGTCCTTGGCTGAGTTAGTGGACGAGGCCGAGGGCTTAGAGGATGACCAGTTGGAGGAACGAAAGGAACAAAACCTCGACTGGTTCCTACCCTGAGCAGGTTTCCTGGATTTAGTTTGTGGCATGGAAGTGCTCTTCCCGCCAGTAGCTTCCTTAATAATTTCATCCAGTTGTTCACCGAATAGCCTGGATCCAGCAAAAGGGAGCCCAGCAAGGTACTTCTTTGAAGAAGCATCTGCCTTCCATTCTCGAAGCCACAAGATCCTGCGGATAGCGAGAGAATTAGCCGAAGCCACCGCAGTGCGGTGAGAAGCCTCCAGCATGGCAGACATGGCATAGGATGAAAAAGCCGAAGCTTGGGAAGTTAAGGCAACCATTTCGGGCATGGAGTCCCTGGTGAGGGAATGCATCTCCTCTAGAGAAGCAGAGATGGCTTTGAGAGCCCACACTGCTGCAAATGATGGGGAGAACGAGGCCCCTGCCGCCTCATATACAGATTTGGCCAGAAGGTCAACCTGGCGGTCAGTGGAATCTTTAAGAGAGGTGCCATCAGCCACTGATACCACCGTCCGGGCTGAGAGTCTAGACACCGGAGGATCTACCTTAGGTGATTGAGCCCACTCCTTGACCACCTCAGGTGGAAAGGGAAACCGGTCATCAGAACCACGCTTTGGGAATCGCTTGTCAGGACAGGCCCTAGGCTTTGTCACAGTGGCCTGAAAACTGGAGTGGTTAAAGAACACACTCCTTGTCTTCTTAGGCAAGGTAAACTGGTGCTTTTCTGCCAGAGAGGGTTGCTCCTCTGATACTGGCGGATTGAGATCCAGTACAGAATTAATGGACGCAATCAAATCACTAACATCTGCGTCACTTTCGGACAGATCAATGGGGCACATGGAGGTAGCGTCCGAGCCCCCAGTAAAGGCATCCTCCTCGTCCTGCGAATCAGCTCGTGAATCAGAGCCATGGGACGAGGAAGGAGAGGGATCTCTGCGTCTCCTCTTGGGAGGACGGGGAGAATCCTGTGAGCTCCGCTGAGAGAGCCCTAGCAGCAGAGGCACCCTGAGAAGGGAGCTGATGCATGTTCAGCAAAGTCCGGAATAGCTGTCCCATGGAGTCGGCAAAAGACTGGGAGATTGACCTAGAGAAGGCTTCCACCCAAGCCGGGGGTTCAGCCACCGGAGCCGCCGGAGGGACCACTGTGCGATTACAGGCTGAGGCATTGTCAGGTTAGAGCAGGCATCACAATGTGGATATGTGCTCGGTTCGCGCAGCACGAGCTTACATGCAGTGCATATTGCGTACAGCCTTGCAGCCTTGCTCCTTGTGTGAGACATGCTGCTGAAGTGGGGGCTCTGAGCCAGAATGACCCCCAGAGAGTATATAAGCAGGTCCACAACCGGAGGTTGTGGCTTACCAGACCGTTTGTGTGCCCTCCAGATCCCACAGCCCGGACCCCCAGACAGATTAGCAGGGATGCTGCAGCCAGCGCTGATCGCTGTGAGAACGCTGAAAAAATGGCGCCGGAGCGAGGAAAGGGGGCGGGACCAGCTCTGAGAGGGGGATCTGGAGGGCCAAGGAGATTTACAGGGGAGGGAACATTTGCTCAGAGAGGAGTGTCCCTCCCCCGTGCCGAACGGCCGTTGGGCGGAGCCGCACTGTCCCTCTACATGATTGACATGCAAGGGCAGTGAAAACGAAACTAGGCCTCCGGCGAAGCCGGGGCCTAAATTTAAGCGATGCAGCCGGCGCGCAGGCCCCATCGGCGCGGTTCTCAGGTGACAACCAGAGAACCGGCCGGAAATGTAAAGACAGTTACATAGCACACTCTCCCCAACAATAAAGTACAAGGGACCCCCGAATATAAACGTCTCAGATACTTAGCTTGTGAGACGCAGGGTTTCCAGTCCCTGGGGATGAGTGCTCCGTCCAGCAGGATCCTGAAGGGCTGCGGATGGAGACCGGCCTCCTGCAAAGCAGGGAGAACCGTGCTGGCTCCCACTTCAAGCCAGAGCCCGAGGGATGGTGAAGGAGCGCGGCATGTAAGGCTCCAGCCTTGTAAATCAACCTTAACAGCACCGCCGACACAGTGGGGTGAGAAGGGACATGCCGGGGGTCCAGGCTTGGACCCGCTTTTCTTCAAACTCTTTCCAAAATGAAAAATCAGATGAGATGCATGTGTGGATGTATGCCTCCTGAACACAAAGCAATGAACTGGCTAGATTTGGTTATCCAGGGGGTGTATATGCTCAGAGGGAGGAGCTACACTTTTTAGTGTAGTACTTTGTGTGTCCTCCGGAGGCAGAAGCTATACACCCAATGTCTGGGTCTCCCATAGGAACGATAAAGGAAGGAAAGGTTTATTCTGATTTCATGTCAGTGAGAAAATTATGCAGATGTGTCTGTATAGAGAGCAGAAGGAAAAACCTTGCAGATGTGTCTGTATAGAGCGCGGAAGGAAAAACCTGCAGGTGTGTCTGTATAGAGCGCGGAAGGAAAAACCCGCAGATGTGTCTGTATAGAGCGCGGAAGGAAAAACCTGCAGATGTGTCTTTATAGAGAGCGGAAGGAAAAACCTGCAGATGGGTCTGTATAGAGAGCGGAAGGAAAAACCTGCAGATGGGTCTGTATAGAGAGCGGAAGGAAAAACCTGCAGAGGTGTCTGTATAGAGAGCGGAAGGAAAAACCTGAAGATGTGTCTGTATAGAGAACAGAGGGAAACCTCTGGTTTCAACTGTATGTTTATTTCAGAATTCTGGACACAATTCATGGTCCTCTCTGCGCATTATGGATCAAAGTCCTCCTCGGCTCTGTTGTAGCGCAGTAACTTCTCATCCAGTCCAAAGTTTTCCATCAGTTGTGTCAGATCAATCTGCTTGTTCTCTGCAGACAATGACTTCTGGATCCCGTACAGTAAGAGTTGGCTACATTCTCGCCACTTGTCTATTAGAGATTGCAGCTCCGTCAGATTGTTCTGAATGAGTAAAAAAATAAAAAAAAATTAGTTACATAAAAAGCAACAACCATCTTTTCCAAGTTGAGCTGTACATTACAGGGGAGCACATCAGCACCATATTACATTTTCTAGTCCACGTAGTGAGATGGATCAAACACACAGGGATGCAGTTAGAGAGATAAGAACTCTATTGCCATTGTTGTAGGGCTCAAAAGGCTGTAGTGAGCTTAAGGCCCTTTTAGGCTATGTGTCCACGGTAGAATGTACCTGCGGATTTTTCTGCATGAAAATCCGCGACTTTCGCGGCAAATCCGCACCTTTTTTTTGCTGCGGATTTCGGTGCGGATTTTTTTTTTTCCCCAATTCTAAAGCCAAAATCCGCAACAATAATTGACATGCTGCAGATTTTTCCGGATCAAAATCCGCGGCAAATCCGCCGCGGAAAAATCCGCAGCATGGACACAGCATTTCCAAAATGCCATTGAAATGGCTGGGAAGTGCCGCTGCTGCAGATTTTCAGGAAATCTGCGGTAAATCCGCGATAAATCCGCGGCAAAATCCGCGAGAAATCCGCAGCGTGGACACATAGCCTTACACACTGCAACATCGCTAGTGATATCACTGTAACGTCACCGGTTTTGAGACGTAATAGCGACCTCCCCAGCGACATTGCAGCGTGTGACACACATCAGTGACCTGGCCCCCGCTGTGAGGTCGCTGATCGCTACACATCTCTCAGGAACATTTTTTTGGTCCTTTGTTTCCCGCTGCGCAGCAAGCATTGTTGTGTTTAACACCGTTACAACAACTTCGTTAGGCTGCTTTCACACTACGGTTTTTTAACATGCGTCATGAACGTTTTTTTAACGCAAAAAAGGATCCAGTGCAAATGCGTTTTTATTTCAATGCATTTGAATGCAGTCGCGTCAACATGCGTTCACATGTGTTATAGTGAGGATCCAGCGAGTTGCAGTTTTTTAACTTTTTTCAAAAACGCTACTTGTAGCGTTTTTGAGCTGCGTCCAAATACTGCAAATTGCTGGATCCTCACTATACTGCATGCAAACGCATGTGAACGCTGGCATGCTGATAGACAGGATCCTGCTTGCTCTACTGAGCATGCCCAGAAACCAGCCTGGCGGGATCAGTCTCTCTCTCCCCCTCCCTCTCTCCCCCGCCCGAGAGTGGAGGACGCTCGTAACCAAGGTAAATATCGGATAAACACGGGCTTAGTTACCCGATGTTTATCTTGGTTACGTGTGCAGGGAGCAGGCAGCCCGGCTCCTAGCAGCTGCAGACGCTCGTAACCAATGTAAATATCGGGTATCCAAGCAAGTTACCCGATGTTTACCTTGGTTACGAGCCTCCGCAGCTGTCAGATGCCGGCTCCCAGTCTTTCACGTTCAGTTCCCCTCACTCCCGATCACATGACTCCAATGCCCGCCCATAAACTTAAGTGACAAGATCCTGCAAAATAAGAGGAATTTTGTTTACTTACTGTAAATTCCTTTTCTTCTAGCTCCTATTGGGAGACCCAGACAATTGGGTGTATAGCTTCTGCCTCTGGAGGCCACACAAAGTATTACACTTTGAAAAAGTGCAACCCCTCCCCTCTGCCTATACACCCTCCCGTGGACCACGGGCTCCTCAGTTTGGTGCAAAAGCAGGAAGGAGAAAACTTATAAATGGTCTATAACCAATCCAGTCCGAAGGATGTTCGTAGAACTGAAGACCATGAACCAAAAAATCAACATTAACAACATGTGTACACAAAAGAACAACCAGCCCGAAGGGCACAGGGGCGGGTGCTGGGTCTCCCAATAGGAGCTATAAGAAAAGGAATTTACGGTAAGTAAACAAAATTCCTCTTTTCTTTGTCGCTCCATTGGGAGACCCAGACAATTGGGACGTCCAAGAGCAGTCCCTGGGTGGGTAAACCAATACCCCAATAGAAAGAGCCGGAAACGACCCCCTCTTACAGGTGGGCAACCGCCGCCTGGAGGACTCGCCTACCTAGACTGGCGTCTGCCGACGCATAGGCATGCACTTGATAGTGCTTCGTGAAAGTGTGCAGGCTAGACCACGTAGCTGCCTGACACCTGCTGAGCCGTCGCCCGGTGCCGCAATGCCCAGGACGCACCTACGGCTCTGGTAGAATGGGCTTTCAACCCTGAAGGGAGCGGAAGCCCAGAAGAACGGTAGGCCTCGAGAATCGGTTCCTTGATCCACCTAGCCAAGGTGGACTTGGAGGCCTGAGAGCCCTTACACTGGCCAGCGACAAGGACAAAGAGCGCGTCTGAACGACGCAGGGGCGCCGTGCGAGACACGTAGATCCGGAGTGCTCTCACTAGATCCAAAGAATGTAAATCTTTCTCACACTGGTGACTTGGATTAGGGCAAAAGGAAGGCAATGAGATATCCTGATTGAGATGAAAAGGGGATACCACCTGGAGGAATTCCGGGACCGGACGCAGAACCACCTTATCCTGGTGGAAAACCAGGAAAGGAGATTTGCATGACAGTGCTGCAAGTTCAGACACTCTCCGAAGTGATGTGACTGCAACCAGGAAGACCACCTTCTGAGAAAGACGGGAGAGAGATACATCCCGCAACGGCTCAAAAGGCGGCTTTTGAAGAGCCGTCAGGACCCTGTTAAGATCCCAAGGTTCCAACGGACGTTTGTAAGGTGGGACTATGTGGCAAACCCCCTGCAGGAACGTGCGGACCTGCGGAAGTCTGGCTAGTCGCGTTTGAAAAAACACCGAGAGCGCCGACACTTGGCCCTTGAGAGAGCCAAGAGACAAACCCATATCCATTCCAAATTGTAGGAATGAAAGTAATGTGGGTAAGGCAAACGGCCATGGAGAAAAACCGTTATCAGAGCACCAGGATAAGAAGATTTGCCAAGTCCAGTGATAGATCTTGGCGGACGTTGGTTTCCTGGCTTGTCTCATGGTGGCAATTACATCCTGAGACAACCCTGAAGACGCTAGGAGCCAGGACTCAATGGCCACACAGTCAGGTTTAGGGCCACAGAATTCAGATGGAAAAACGGGCCTTGGGACAACAAGTCTGGGCGGTCTGGAAGTGCCCACGGTTGACCCACCGTGAGATGCCACAGATCCGGATACCACGACCGCCTCGGCCAGTCTGGAGCGACGAGAATTGGCGCGACGGCAGTCGGACCGGATTTTGCGTAGTACCCTGGGCAACATTGCCAGAGAGGGAAACACATATGGCAGTCGAAACTGCGACCAATCCTGGACCAAAGCGTCCGTGGCCAGAGCTCTGTGATCCTGAGACCGTGCCATGAAGGTCGGGACCTTGTGGTTGTGTCGCGACGCAATGAGATCGACGTCCGGCGTTCCCCAGCGGCGGCAGATCTCTTAAAACACGTCTGGGTGAAGGACCATTCCCCCGCGTTCATGCCCTGACGACTGAGAAAATCTGCTTCCCAGTTTTCTACGCCCGGGATGTGAACTGCGGAGATGGTGGAGTTTGTGTTTTCCACCCACTGCAGAATCCGCTGGACTTCCTGGAAGGCTTGACGACTGCCGCCTTGGTGATTGATGTAGGCGACGGCAGTTGCGTTGTCCGACTGGATTCGGATCTGCCTGCCCTCCAACCACCGATGGAAAGCCAATAGTGCTAGATATACTGCCCTTATCTCCAGGATATTGATCTGAAGGGATGATTCTACTGGAGTCCAGGTTCCTTGAGCCTTGTGATGGAGAAAGACCGCTCCCCAACCTGACAGGCTCGCGTCCGTGGTGACCACGGCCCAGGTTGGGGGCAGGAAGGATTTTCCCCGGGACAGAGATGTGGGGAGGAGCCACCACCGAAGTGCTGTTTTGGTTGCGCGGGAGAGAGAGATGTTCTTGTCGAGGGAAGCCGAACTCTTGTCCCATTTGCGAAGAATTTCCCATTGGAGTGGCCGTAGATGGAATTGCGCAAACGGCACTGCCTCCATAGCTGCAACCATCTTCCCCAGGAAGTGCATGAGGCGCCTTAAGGAGTGTGACTGACCCCGAAGAAGGGACTGCACCCCCGCCTGCAGAGAAAGCTGTTTGTCCTGCGGTAGCTTGACTAACGCTGGCTGGGTATGGAATTCTATCCCGAGGCAAGTCAGTGATTGGGTCGGCGTCAACTTGGATTTCGGGAAATTGATGATCCACCCGAACTATTGGAGAGTCGCCAGAGCGACGGTAAGACTCCGTTGACACGCCACCAGAGAAGGAGCCCTGACTAAGAGATCGTCCAAGTAAGGGATCACCGAGTGGCCCTGAGAGTGCAGGACCGCCACGACGGATGCCATGACTTTGGTAAAAACCCATGGGGCTGTCGCCAGGCCGAAGGGCAGTGCCACGAACTGGAGATGTTCGTCCCCGATGGCGAACCGCAGGAAACGTTGGTGTTCGGGTGCGATCGGCACATGGAGATAAGCATCTTTGATGTCGATCGATGCTAGGAAGTCTCCTTGTGACATCGAGGCGATGACCGAGCGGAGAGATTACATCCGAAACCGTCTGATTCTCACATGTCTGTTGAGCAGCTTGAGGTCCAGAACGGGACGGAATGACCCGTCCTTTTTTGGCACCACGAACAAGTTGGAGTAAAATCCGCGACCACGTTCCTGGAGGAGAACGGGAATCACAACTCCTCCCATCTTCAGAGCGTCCACTGCCTGAAAAAATGCGTCGGCCTGTGCGGGAGGTGGGGAGGTTCTGAAGAAACGAGCCGCAGGTCGAGAGCTGAACTCTATCCTGTAACCATGAGACAGAATGTCTCTCACCCAACGGTCTTGAACGTGTGGCCACCAGGCGTCGCCAAAGTGGGAGAGCCTGCCACCGACCGAGGATGTGGCTGGATGAGGACAAGAGTCATGAGGAGGCCGTCTTGGAGGAAGTGCCTCCCGCGGCCTTTTGGGGGCGTGACTTGGACCGCCACGCATAGGAGTTCTTCTGGCCTTTCTCCGGCCGGTTTGACGAAGAGGATTGTGTCTTGGCAAGGGGACGAAAGGACCGAAACCTCGATTGGAACTTCCTCTGCTGAGGTTTCTTAGGCTTGGACTGGGGTAAGGAGGAGTCCTTTCCCGAGGATTCTTTAATAATCTCATCCAACCTTTCGCCAAACAAACGGTCGCCAGAAAAAGGCAAACCAGTTAAGAACCTTTTGGAGGTAGAGTCTACTTTCCATTCGCGCAGCCACATGGCCCTGCGGACTGCCACGGAGTTAGCAGATGCCACGGCCGTACGGCTAGCGGAGTCCAGGACGGCGTTCATGGCGTAGGACGAAAATGCTGATGCCTGAGAGGTCAAGATTGAAACATGCGGAGCAGAATTCCGCGTGACGGTATTAATCTCAGCCAGACATGCCGAGATTGCTTGGAGAGCCCACATGGCAGCAAAGGCCGGGGCGAAAGACGCGCCCGTAGCCTCATAAATAGACTTCACCAAGAGCTCTATCTGCCTGTCAGTGGCATCCTTCAGGGATGATCCATCGGCAACAGACACAACTGACCTAGCGGCCAATCTGGAGACCGGAGGATCCACCTTGGGGGAGTGTGCCCAGCCCTTAACGACTTCAGGCGGAAAGGGATAACGCGTGTCAGTGTGCCGTTTAGCAAAGCGCTTTTCCGGAACCGCTCTGGGCTTCTGGACAGCGTCCCTGAAGTTAGAGTGATCAAAAAACGTATTGCGAGTACGTTTGGGAAACCGAAATTGATACTTCTCCTGCCGAGAAGCCGGCTCCTCTGCAGGAGGTGGGGGTGAGAGATCCAACACCTCGTTGATGGACGAGATAAGGTCATTTACTAAGGCGTCCCCTTCAGGGGCATCGAGGTTAAGGGCGAAGTCGTGGTCAGAGCACTGAGCTCCCACGTCCGCCTCGTCTTCCTGAGAGTCCTCGGGCTGGGATGCAGAGCAGCGTGAGGAGGTCGGGGAAGAGTCCCAGCGAGGTTGCTTAGCCGGCCTGGGGCTGCGATCCGGGCAGGAGTCCTCTGTCTGGGACCTAGTGGCTCTCCTGGGAGCGCGATGCGGCGCGGACCGAGAAAGGCCTGGGGGAGACACACGAACAGGGGCCGGGGCCTGTGAAGGACCTGGTCTGGACTGCAATGCCTCAAGGAGTTTAGCTGACCATTTGTCCATAGACTGTGCAATGGATTGAGAAAGCGACAGAGAGTGTCTCAGCGAAAGAGGCCAACGACGGTGTCTCTGTCCCTGCTGACTGCTCAGGGAGAGCAGGGGGATCTACATGAGCCGAGGGGTCAGCAAGTGTCCGAGGCTCCAGCTGAGCAAGCGTGGCAGGGGTCGTGCATCGATCACAGTGAGGGTAGGTGGATCCCGCAGGCAACATAGCCCTACAAGAGGTACAGTCCGAGAAAAAAAAATCTGTGCCTTAGGGGCTTTGCTCCTTGTGGACGACATGCTGTAAGCAATCGGCGTCTCTTAGGAGAGTGACCACTGAGGGTATATGGGGAAAAGGGTATACAGCCGGATCGAATATATATATTATATATATATATTATATATATATATATATATATCTATATATATAATTGCCTTATTCTGTCTGTCTGTCTGTCTGTCTGTCTGTCTGTCTGTCTGTCTGTCATGCTCCAAAATTGTGTCCTTACGGTGACACTAAGTGTCCTTACGGTGACACAAAGCTGATTGGCCACTGGGCTCGCCATGGCCCCGCCCCCCCGCACGGATTGGCCGCTCGCCTTGCCTCGGCTCCTCCCCCACATGGATTGGCCGCTCGCCTCGCCTCGGATCCGACCCCCCCGCACGGATTGGCCGCCACTCACACTCAGACGCACACTCAGACGCAGACGCAGACTCAGACGCACACTCAGACGCAGACTCAGAAGCAGACTCAGACGCACACTCAGACGCAGACACAGACTCAGACGCACACTCAGACACAGACTCAGACGCACACTCAGACACAGACTCAGACGCACACTCAGACTCACACTCAGACTCGCACACTCAGACGCAGACGCAGACTCAGACGCACACTCAGACGCACACTCAGACGCAGACTCAGACGCACCCTCAGACGCAGACACAGACTCAGACGCACACTCAGACACAGACTCAGACGCACACTCATACGCAGACACAGACTCAGACGCATACTCAGACACAGACTCAGACGCACACTCAGACACAGACTCAGACGCACACTCAGACTCACACTCAGACTCGCACACTCAGACGCAGACGCAGACTCAGACGCACACTCAGACGCACACTCAGACGCACACTCAGACGCAGACTCAGACGCAGACTCAGACGCAGACTCAGACGCACACTCAGACGCAGACACAGACTCAGACGCACACTCAGACACAGACTCAGACGCACACTCAGACACAGACTCAGACGCACACTCAGACTCACACTCAGACTCGCAAACTCAGACGCAGACGCAGACTCAGACGCACACTCAGACGCACACTCAGACGCAGACTCAGACGCACACTCAGACGCAGACACAGACTCAGACGCACACTCAGACACAGACTCAGACGCACACTCAGACACAGACTCAGACGCACACTCAGACTCGCACACTCAGACTCGCACACTCAGACGCAGACGCAGACTCAGACGCACACTCAGACGCACACTCAGACGCACACTCAGACGCAGACTCAGACGCAGACTCAGACGCACACTCAGACTCAGACGCACACTCAGACTCAGACGCACACTCAGACACAGACTCAGACGCACACTCAGACACAGACTCAGACGCACACTCAGACTCACACTCAGACTCGCACACTCAGACGCAGACTCAGACGCACACTCAGACGCACACTCAGACGCAGACGCACACTCAGACACAGACTCAGACACACACTCAGACTCACACTCAGACTCACACTCAGACTCACACTCAGACTCACACTCAGACTCACACTCAGACTCACACTCAGACTCACACTCAGACTCACACACTCACACTCAGACTCACACTCAGACACAGACTCACACTCACACTCACACTCAGACTCACACTCAGACTCACACTCAGACTCACACTCAGACTCACACTCAGACTCACACTCAGACTCACACTCAGACTCACACTCAGACTCACACTCAGACGCAGACTCAGACGCACACTCAGACGCACACAGACGCAGACTCAGACGCACACTCAGACGCAGACACAGACTCAGACGCACACTCAGACACAGACTCAGACGCACACTCAGACACAGACTCAGACGCACACTCAGACTCACACTCAGACTCGCACACTCAGACTCACACTCAGACTCGCACACTCAGACGCAGACGCAGACTCAGACGCACACTCAGACGCACACTCAGACACAGACTCACACTCACACTCACACTCAGACTCACACTCAGACTCACACTCAGACGCAGACTCAGACGCACACTCAGACGCAGACTCAGACGCACACTCAGACGCAGACACAGACGCAGACACAGACTCAGACGCACACTCAGACGCACACTCAGACGCACACTCAGACTCACACTCAGACTCACACTCAGACTCGCACACTCAGACGCAGACGCAGACTCAGACGCACACTCAGACGCACACTCAGACGCAGACTCAGACGCACACTCAGACGCAGACACAGACTCAGACGCACACTCAGACACAGACTCAGACGCACACTCAGACGCAGACACAGACTCAGACGCACACTCAGACACAGACTCAGACGCACACTCAGACGCAGACACAGACTCAGACGCACACTCAGACACAGACTCAGACGCACACTCAGACACAGACTCAGACGCACACTCAGACACAGACTCAGACGCACACTCAGACTCACACTCAGACACAGACTCACACTCACACTCAGACTCACACTCAGACTCACACTCAGACTCACACTCAGACTCACACTCAGACACAGACTCAGACGCACACTCAGACACAGACTCAGACGCACACTCAGACACAGACTCAGACGCACACTCAGACTCACACTCAGACACAGACTCACACTCACACTCACACTCACACTCAGACTCACACTCAGACTCACACTCAGACTCACACTCAGACTCACACTCACACTCACACTCACACTCAGACTCAAACTCACAAGCACACTCAGACTCACACTCACACGCACACTCACACGCACACTCAGACTCAGACTCAGACTTACACTCAGACTCACACAAACACTCACACTCAGACTCAAACGCACACTCACACTCAGACTCAAACGCACACTCACACTCAGACGCAGACTCAGACGCACACTCAGACGCACACTCAGACGCAGACTCAGACGCACACTCAGACGCAGACACAGACTCAGACGCACACTCAGACACAGACTCAGACGCACACTCAGACTCACACTCAGACTCGCACACTCAGACGCAGACGCAGACTCAGACGCACACTCAGACGCAGATTCAGACTCACACTCAGACGCAGACACAGACTCAGACGCACACTCAGACACAGACTCAGACGCACACTCAGACACAGACTCAGACGCACACTCAGACTCACACTCAGACACAGACTCACACTCACACTCACACTCACACTCACACTCAGACTCACACTCAGACTCACACTCAGACTCACACTCAGACTCACACTCAGACTTACACTCACACTCACACTCAGACTCAAACTCATAAGCACACTCAGACTCAGACTCACACTCACACTCACACTCACACGCACACGCACACTCAGACTCAGACTCAGACTTACACTCAGACTCACACTCAGACTCACACTCAGACTCACACTCAGACTCACACTCAGACTCACACTCAGACTCACACTCAGACTCACACTCAGACTTACACTCAGACTCACACAAACACTCACACTCAGACTCAAACGCACACTCACACTCACACTCACTTACACGCACACTCACACTCAGACTCAGACTCAGACTCACGCACACTCACACTCAGACTCACACTCAGACTCACACTCAGACTCACACTCACACTCACACTCACACACACTCAGACGCAGACTCAGACGCAGACTCAGACTCACACTCAGACTCACACTCAGACTCACACTCAGACTCACACTCAGACTCACACTCAGACTCAGACTCACACTCACACTCAGACGCAGACTCAGACGCAGACTCAGACGCAGACTCAGACGCAGACTCACACTCACACTCACACTCAGACTCACTCACACTCAGACTCACACTCAGACTCACACGCACACTCAGACGCACACTCAGACGCAGACTCAGACACAGACTCAGACGCACACTCAGACACAGACTCACACTCACACTCAGACTCACACTCAGACTCACACTCAGACTCACACTCAGACTCACACTCAGACTCACACTCAGACTCACACTCAGACTCACACTCAGACTTACACTCACACTCACACTCAGACTCAAACTCATAAGCACACTCAGACTCAGACTCACACTCACACTCACACGCACACTCAGACTCAGACTTACACTCAGACTCACACTCAGACTCACACTCAGACTCACACTCAGACTCACACTCAGACTCACACTCAGACTCACACTCAGACTCACACTCAGACTCACACTCAGACTCACACTCAGACTTACACTCAGACTCACACAAACACTCACACTCAGACTCAAACGCACACTCACACTCACACTCACTTACACGCACACTCACACTCACACTCAGACTCAGACTCACGCACACTCACACTCAGACTCACACTCAGACTCACACTCAGACTCACACTCAGACTCACACTCACACTCACACTCACACTCAGACGCAGACTCAGACGCAGACTCAGACTCACACTCACACTCAGACTCACACTCAGACTCACACTCAGACTCACACTCAGACTCACACTCAGACTCACACTCAGACTCACACTCAGACTCACACTCAGACTCAGACTCACACTCACACTCAGACGCAGACTCAGACGCAGACTCAGACGCAGACTCACACTCACACTCACACTCACACTCACACTCAGACTCACTCACACTCAGACTCACACTCAGACTCACACGCACACTCAGACGCACACTCACACTCAGACTCAGACTCAGACACAGACTCAGACGCACACTCAGACACAGACTCACACTCACACTCAGACTCACACTCAGACTCACACTCAGACTCACACTCAGACTCAAACTCACAAGCACACTCAGACTCACACTCACACTCACACGCACACTCACACGCACACTCACTCAGACTCAGACTTACACTCAGACTCACACTCACACTCAGACGCACACTCACACTCAGACTCAGACTTACACTCAGACTCACACAAACACTCACACTCAGACTCAAACGCACACTCACACTCAGACTCAAACGCACACTCACACTCAGACGCAGACTCAGACGCACACTCAGACGCACACTCAGACGCAGACTCAGACGCAGACTCAGACGCAGACACAGACTCAGACGCACACTCAGACACAGACTCAGACGCACACTCAGACGCAGACACAGACTCAGACGCACACTCAGACACAGACTCAGACGCACACTCAGACGCAGACACAGACTCAGACGCACACTCAGACACAGACTCAGACGCACACTCAGACACAGACTCAGACGCACACTCAGACGCAGACACAGACTCAGACGCACACTCAGACACAGACTCAGACGCACACTCAGACACAGACTCAGACGCACACTCAGACACAGACTCAGACGCACACTCAGACTCACACTCAGACACAGACTCACACTCACACTCACACTCAGACTCACACTCAGACTCACACTCAGACTCACACTCACACTCAGACTCAAACTCATAAGCACACTCAGACTCAGACTCACACTCACACTCACACGCACACTCACACGCACACTCAGACTCAGACTCAGACTTACACTCAGACTCACACTCAGACGCACACTCACACTCAGACTCAGACTTACACTCAGACTCACACAAACACTCACACTCACACTCACTTACACGCACACTCACACTCAGACTCAGACTCACGCACACTCAGACTCACACTCAGACTCAGACTCACACTCAGACTCACACTCACTCAGACTCAGACTCAGACTCACGCACACTCAGACTCACACTCAGACTCAGACTCACACTCAGACTCACACTCACTCAGACTCAGACTCACACTCACTCAGACTCAGACTCACACTCAGACTCACACTCAGACTCACACTCAGACTCACACTCAGACTCACACTCAGACTCACACTCAGACTCACACTCAGACTCACACTCACACTCAGACGCAGACTCAGACGCAGACGCAGACTCAGACTCACACTCAGACTCACACTCAGACTCACACTCAGACTCACACTCAGACTCACTCACACTCAGACTCACACGCACACTCAGACGCACACTCAGACGCAGACTCAGACAGACTCAGACGCACACTCAGACACAGACTCAGACTCACACGCACACAGACTCACACTCAGACACAGACTCACTCACACTCAGACTCAGACTCACACTCACACTCAGACGCACACTCAGACGCACACTCAGACGCAGACTCAGACTCAGACGCACACTCAGACGCACACTCAGACGCACACGCACACAGACTCACACTCAGACACAGACTCACTCACTCAGACACAGACTCACACTCAGACTCACACTCAGACTCACACTCAGACTCACACTCAGACTCACACTCAGACTCACACTCAGACTCACACTCAGACGCAGACTCACACTCACACTCAGACTCAGACTCACTCAGACTCACACTCAGACTCACACTCAGACTCACACTCAGACTCACACTCAGACTCACACTCAAACTCACACTCAGACTCACACTCAAACTCACAAGCACACTCAGACTCAGACTCACACTCACACTTACACTCACACTCACACGCACACTCGCACGCACACTCAGACTCACACTCAGACTCACACGCACACTGACACTCAGACTCACACGCACACTCACACGCACACTCACACTCGCACGCACACTCAGACTCACACGCACACTCACACTCAGACTCACACTCACACTCAGACTCAGACTTACACTCAGACTCACACAAACACTCACACTCAGACTCAAACGCACACTCACACTCAGACTCAAACGCACACTCACACTCAGACTTACGCGCACACTCACACTCACACTCAGACTCACACGTACACTCACACTCACACTCAGACGCAGACTCAGACGCAGACTCACACTCACACTCAGACTCACTCAGACTCACACTCACACTCAGACACACTCACACTCAGACTCGCACTCAGACGCACACTCAGACGCACACTCAGACGCAGACTCAGACGCACACTCAGACGCACACTCAGACGCACACGCACACAGACTCACACTCAGACACAGACTCACTCACACTCAGACTCACACTCAGACTCACACTCAGACTCACAAGCACACTCAGACTCAGACTCACAAGCACACTCAGACTCGCACGCACACTCAGACTCACACGCACACTCAGACTCACATGCACACTCAGACTCACACGCACACTGACACTCAGACTCACACGCACACTCACACTCAGACTCACACGCACACTCAGACTCAGACTTACACTCAGACTCACACAAACACTCACACTCAGACTCAAACGCACACTCACACTCAGACTCAAATGCACACTCACACTCAGACTTACACGCACACTCACACTCACTCACACTCAGACTCACACGCACACTCACACTCAGACTCACACGCACACTCACACTCAGACGCACACTCACACTCAGACTCAGACTTACACTCAGACTCACACAAACACTCACACTCAGACTCAAACGCACACTCACACTCAGACTCAAACGCACACTCACACTCAGACTCACACGCACACTCACACTCAGACTCACACGCACACTCACACTCAGACTCACATGCACACTCACACTCAGACTCACACGCACACTCACACTCAGACTCACACGCACACTCAGACTTACACTCAGACTCACACAAACACTCACACTCAGACTCAAACGCACACTCACACTCAGACTCAAATGCACACTCACACTCAGACTTACACGCACACTCACACTCACTCACACTCAGACTCACACGCACACTCACACTCAGACTCACACGCACACTCACACTCAGACGCACACTCACACTCAGACTCAGACTTACACTCAGACTCACACAAACACACACTCAGACTCAAACGCACACTCACACTCAGACTCAAACGCACACTCACACTCAGACTCACACGCACACTCACACTCAGACTCACACTCACACTCAGACTCACATGCACACTCACACGCACACTCAGACTCAGACTCAGACTCACTCGCACACTCAGACTCACACGCACACTCAACGCAGCAGACACACAACACCCAACACACAAACACCGCGGCACACACAAATATACGCACATACCGCACAACACACACATTGCACAAAACATACCTCCCCCCAAAACACACACACACACCCACACAAACCGCGCAACACACATACACAACGATACAGACACACAGCGCTCCACAAATAACGACACACAACGCAACACACAAACAACACCGCTCTCACCCCCCGCTACACCCAGACAACACCCAGAACATGTACAGCCCCTACACAAACACTTGGTAACTACACACAACAACATCTATATATATATATATATATATATATATATATATTACAAAAATCATACATTAACTACACAATACGTAAATTCTAGAATACCCGATGCGTAGAATCGGGCCACCTTCTAGTATATATATATATATATATATATATATATATATATATATATATATATATATTCTCTGGCACCCTAGGGGAACCAGCACCGGGTGACCGGTGTGGCTTACCAACCGCTTGTGTCCTCCAGATTCCCTGTCGTGGGTCCCCCGGAGCTGTAGAGCTGTGCAGCTGCAGCATACACCGGTAAAATGCCAAACATGGCCGCCGGAGCTCTCAATGGGGGTGTGGAGCCATGGGCGGTGCTGGCAAAAGGCGGGAATCTGGAGGCCCCATAGTGGTCAATGAGAGGGGAGGGGAGACGTGCAAAAATGCTCCAGCCCTCTGTCGGTAATCCCGCCCTTACCCCTGACAGGCAGGCCCGGGGGTGGGATTTTTCGCGACTAGGCCGCGGTGAAGCCGGGGACTAAATTTAAGGCCGTGCCCGACAAGCAAGCACGGTCGGCGCGGACGTCCGATGAAAAAACAACGGACGGCGCTTCCGGGGAGAAGGGCGACCTCTCTCCCTGTACAGTCCCCCCATGGGGACACAGAGTACCTTCAAGGTGCAGGGCCCGGTCCCTGGGGGTGAAGACGCTCCGGTCCGGCAGGTTCCACCAGGGGCTGCGGATGGAGCACGGTCTCAGCAGGTGAATGACCGATGAGGCTCCCACTTCTCCCAGAGCCGCATAAGGGATGGTGAAGGAGACGGCATGTGGCTCCAGCCTCTGTATCCGCAATGGGTACCTCAACCTTAACAACACCGCCGACATAGTGGTGTGAGAAGGGAGCATGCCGGGGACCCCATAGGGGACCTCTTTTCTTCCGTCATACTGTGTATGAGAAATCTTTTTTTTTTTTTTCTTTATGAGTGGATGTGCCTCCTTCCACACAAAGCATAAAACTGAGGAGCCCGTGGTCCACGGGAGGGTGTATAGGCAGAGGGGAGGGGTTACACTTTTTCAAAGTGTAATACTTTGTGTGGCCTCCAGAGGCAGAAGCTATACACCCAATTGTCAGGGTCTCCCAATGGAGCGACAAAGAAAACACATGCGTTTAATGCGTTTTTCTTTGCAAATACAGGATCCGCATTTACAGCAAAAAAAACGTTCATGACGCGTGCTAAAAAAAAAGTAGTGTGAAAGCAGCCTTAGCGACTTCGAAATAGCTGCTTTGACACGTCCCCAATGACTAGCTAGGTCGTTCTGCAGGTCCGGATCGCTGCTGCGTCATTGCCCAGGTTTGCCTGTTTGACAGCTTACAAGCGACTGTTAGAGACTTTCCAGCGATCCTGGCCAGGTCGGGATTGCTGGTGGGATTGCTAGAAAGTCTCAGTGTGTAAAGGGGCCTTGAGTAGCCCCAAGCATTGGCTGACAACTTCCTATTGTTTGTATGTTATTTTCACACTCACCCTTATAAGCCTATTATCACATTTGTACCGAAAAACCACTAAAAGAAGGGAATTTTGTTTACTTACCGTAAATTCCTTTTCTTCTAGCTCCTATTGGGAGACCCAGACAATTGGGTGTATAGCTTCTGCCTCCGGAGGCCACACAAAGTATTACACTTAAAAGTGTAAACCCCTCCCCTCTGCCTATACACCCCCCCGTGCATCACGGGCTCCTCAGTTTTGGTGCAAAAGCAGGAAGGAGGAAACTTATAAATTGGTCTAAGGTAAATTCAATCCGAAGGATGTTCGGAGAACTGAAAACCATGAACCCAGAACAATTCAACATGAACAACATGTGTACACAAAAGAACAACAGCCCGAAGGGAACAGGGGCGGGTGCTGGGTCTCCCAATAGGAGCTAGAAGAAAAGGAATTTACGGTAAGTAAACAAAATTCCCTTCTTCTTTGTCGCTCCATTGGGAGACCCAGACAATTGGGACGTCCAAAAGCAGTCCCTGGGTGGGTAAAAGAATACCTCGGTAATAGAGCCGTGAAACGGCCCCTTCCTACAGGTGGGCAACCGCCGCCTGAAGGACTCGCCTACCTAGGCTGGCATCTGCCGAAGCGTAGGTATGCACCTGATAGTGTTTCGTGAAAGTGTGCAGACTCGACCAGGTAGCCGCCTGACACACCTGCTGAGCCGTAGCCTGGTGCCGCAATGCCCAGGACGCACCCACGGCTCTGGTAGAATGGGCTTTCAGCCCTGAAGGAACCGGAAGCCCAGAAGAACGGTAGGCTTCAAGAATTGGTTCCTTGATCCACCGAGCCAAGGTTGACTTGGAAGCCTGCGACCCTTTACGCTGGCCAGCGACAAGGACAAAGAGCGCATCCGAGCGGCGCAGGGGCGCCGTACGAGAAATGTAGAGTCTAAGTGCTCTCACAAGATCTAACAAGTGCAAATCCTTTTCACATTGGTGAACTGGATGAGGGCAAAAAGAAGGTAAGGAGATATCCTGATTGAGATGAAAAGGGGATACCACCTTAGGGAGAAATTCCGGAACCGGACGCAGAACCACCTTGTCCTGGTGAAACACCAGGAAGGGGGCTTTGCATGACAGTGCAGCTAGCTCAGACACTCTCCGAAGTGATGTGACTGCCACTAGGAAGACCACCTTCTGCGAAAGGCGTGAAAGAGAAATATCTCTCATTGGCTCGAAAGGTGGTTTCTGAAGAGCCGTTAGCACCCTGTTCAGATCCCAGGGTTCTAGCGGACGCTTGTAAGGAGGGACTATGTGGCAAACTCCCTGCAGGAACGTGCGGACCTGCGGAAGCCTGGCTAGACGCTTTTGAAAAAACACAGAGAGCGCCGAGACTTGTCCCTTAATAGAGCCGAGAGACAAACCCTTTTCCATTCCGGATTGAAGGAAGGACAGAAAAGTGGGCAAGGCAAATGGCCAGGGAGTAAAACCCTGATCAGAGCACCAGGATAAGAAGATCTTCCACGTCCTGTGGTAGATCTTGGCGGACGTTGGTTTCCTGGCCTGTCTCATAGTGGCAATGACCTCTTGAGATAACCCTGAAGACGCTAGGATCCAGGACTCAATGGCCACACAGTCAGGTTCAGGGCCGCAGAATTCAGATGGAAAAATGGCCCTTGAGACAGTAAGTCTGGACGGTCTGGTAGTGCCCACGGTTGACCCACCGTGAGATGCCACAGATCCGGGTACCACGACCTCCTCGGCCAGTCTGGGGCGATGAGGATGGCGCGGCGGCAGTCGGACCTGATCTTGCGTAATACTCTGGGCAGTAGTGCCAGAGGAGGAAATACATAAGGCAGCCGAAACTGCGACCAATCCTGAACTAATGCGTCTGCCGCCAGAGCTTTGTGATCTTGAGACCGTGCCATGAATGCCGGGACCTTGTTGTTGTGCCGGGACGCCATTAGGTCGACGTCCGGCTTCCCCCAGCGGCAACAGATCTCTTGAAACACGTCCGGGTGAAGAGACCATTCCCCTGCGTCCATGCCCTGGCGACTGAGAAAGTCTGCTTCCCAGTTTTCTACGCCCGGGATGTGAACTGCGGAGATGGTGGAGGCTGTGGCTTCCACCCACAGCAGAATCCGCCGAACTTCCTGGAAGGCTTGCCGACTGCGTGTGCCGCCTTGGTGGTTGATGTATGCCACCGCCGTGGTGTTGTCCGACTGAATTCGGATCTGCCTGCCTTCCAGCCACGGCTGGAACGCCTTTAGGGCTAGATACACTGCCCTTATCTCCAGAACATTGATCTGAAGGGAGGACTCTGGCTGAGTCCAGGTACCCTGAGCCCTGTGGTGGAGGAAGACCGCTCCCTACCCTGACAGACTCGCGTCCGTCGTGACCACAGCCCAGGATGGGGGTAGGAATGATTTCCCCTTCGACAAAGAAGTGGGAAGAAGCCACCACTGAAGGGAGGCCTTGGCTGCCCGAGAAAGGGAGACGTTCCTGTCGAGGGACGTCGACTTCCTGTCCCATTTGCGGAGAATGTCCCATTGAAGTGGACGCAGATGAAACTGCGCAAATGGAACTGCCTCCATTGCTGCCACCATCTTCCCTAGGAAGTGCATGAGGCGCCTCAAGGGGTGCGACTGGGCTCGAAGGAGAGATTGCACCCCTGTCCGTAGTGAACGCTGTTTGTCCAGCGGAAGTTTCACTATCGCTGAGAGAGTATGAAACTCCATCCCGAGATATGTCAGCGATTGGGTCGGTGTCAATTTTGACTTTGGGAAATTGATGATCCACCCGAATCTCTGGAGAGTCTCCAGAGCAATGTTCAGGCTGTGTTGGCATGCCACCCGAGAGGGGGCCTTGACAAGGAGATCGTCTAAGTAAGGGATCACCGAGTGTCCCTGAGAGTGTAGGACTGCTACCACTGTTGCCATGACCTTGGTGAAGACCCGAGGGGCTGTCGCCAGGCCGAAAGGCAGCGCCACGAACTGAAGGTGTTCGTCCCCGATGGCGAAACGCAGGAAGCGCTGATGATCTGGTGCAATCGGCACGTGGAGATAAGCATCCCTGATGTCGATTGATGCTAGGAAGTCTCCTTGGGACATCGAGGCGATGACGGAGCGGAGAGATTCCATCCGGAACCGCCTGGTTTTCACGTGTTTGTTGAGCAGTTTGAGGTCCAGAACGGGACGGAAAGATCCGTCCTTTTTTGGCACCACAAACAAGTTGGAGTAAAAACCGTGACCCCATTGCTGAAGGGGAACAGGGATCACCAATCCTTCTGCCTTCAGAGTGCTCACCGCCTGAAGAAGAGCGTCGGCTCGCTCGGGGGGCGGAGATGTTCTGAAGAAACGAGTCGGAGGACGAGAGCGGAACTCTATCCTGTAACCGTGAGACAGAATGTCTCTCACCCATCGGTCTTGGACATGTGGCAACCAGGCGTCGCAAAAGCGGGAGAGCCTGCCACCGACCGAGGATGCGGTTTGGGGAGGCCGAAAGTCATGAGGAGGCCGCTTTGGGAGCGGTTCCTCCGGCGGTCTTTTTAGGACGTGACTTAGACCGCCATGAATCAGAGTTCCTCTGACCCTTCTGTGGCCTGTTGGACGAGGAGAATTGAGACTTGGCTGAGGGCCGAAAGGACCGAAACCTCGATTGTACCTTCCGTTGTTGAGGTCTGTTTGGTTTGGACTGGGGTATGGACGAGTCCTTTCCCTTGGATTGTTTAATGATTTCATCCAATTGCTCGCCAAACAGGCGGTCGCCAGAAAATGGCAAACCGGTTAAGAACTTTTTGGAAGCAGAGTCTGCCTTCCATTCACGTAGCCACATGGCCCTGCGGACTGCCACCGAATTGGCGGATGCTACCGCCGTACGGCTCGCAGAGTCCAGGACAGCATTCATGGCGTAGGACGCAAACGCCGACGCCTGAGAGGTTAAGGACACAACCTGCGGAGTAGAGGCACGTGTGACTGCATTAATCTCAGACTGACAAGCTGAGATAGCTTGGAGTGCCCATACGGCTGTGAATGCCGGAGCAAAGGACGCGCCGATAGCTTCATAGATGGATTTCATCAGGAGCTCTATCTGCCTGTCAGTGGCATCCTTGAGTGATGCACCGTCTGCCACTGCAACTATGGATCTAGCCGCCAGTCTAGAGATTGGAGGATCCACCTTGGGACACTGAGCCCAACCCTTGACTACGTCAGGGGGGAAGGGATAATGTGTAACATTAAGGCGCTTAGTAAAGCGCTTATCTGGAAAAGCTCGGTGTTTCTGGACTGTATCTCTGAAGTCGGAGTGATCAAGAAACGCACTCTGTGTACGTTTGGGAAACCTAAAATGGAATTTCTCCTGCTGAGAAGCTGACTCCTCAATCTGAGGAGTTGGAGGAGAAAGATCCAACACCTGATTGATGGACGCTATAAGGTCGTTTACTATGGCGTCCCCTTCAGGTGTATCAAGGTTGAGAGCGGCGTCAGAATCAGAGCCCTGATCTGCCACCTCCGCTTCATCCTCCAGAGAGTCCTCATGCTGAGACCCTGAACACTGTGATGAAGTCGAGGGAAGCTCCCGGCGAGCCCGCTTAGCCGGTCTGGGACTGCGGTCCGTGTCAGAGTCCTCACCGTGGGACCTATGAGTCGCCCCAGGAGCACTTTGCTGCGCCGACCGAGGGGGGTCTGAGTGAAAAGGTTCAACAGTGCCCGGGGCCTGTGTTACAGGTCTGGACTGCAAAGCTTCTAGTATCTTAGCAGACCATTTATCCATAGACTCAGAAAGTTTGTCAGCGAATACTGCAAACTCTGTCCCTGTCACCTGGACAGTGGCAGCAGGTGGTTCCACCTGGGCCGAGGGTCCCACCAGTGGCAGAGGCTCCGGCTGAGTGAGTGTCACAGGGGCCGAGCATTGCACACAATGAGGGTAGGTGGAACCTGCAGGTAGCATAGCCGCACATGAGGTACAGGTTGCAAAGTAAGCCTGTGCCTTGGCACCCTTGCTTTTTGCGGACGACATGCTGTTGTCTCCTCTTAGAGCAATCAGAGAGGGTATATAGCCAAAGCAATAGTGCGGCCGTACAGAGTAAATGTATACAATATAAGCATATAAATATACACTTCGGCACCCAGGGGGGCAAGCACCTAGTAACAGGTGCGGCTTACCGACCGCCCTCAGCGTTTGTGTGACCACCAGATTCCCTGCCTGGGCCTCCCAGAGCTGTGGAGCTCGTCTCTGAAGTTCTCCAGCGTCAGAAGTGCTGATAGGAATGGCTGCCAGCGTTCTGAGAGGAGGAGGAGGGAGCCGTGGGCGTGCCTTAGAAAGTGCGGGAATCTGGTGCCCCACGGTGCTCAGTGAGGGGGGAGGAGGATACTAAGTATGCTCCAGCCCTCAGCGCTGACGTCCAGTGCAGCGTCCCGCCCTTACCCCAGACTGGCAGGCCCGGGGGCGGGAATATGCGGTACTAGGCCGCAAAAGCCGGGGACTAAAGTTATAAGCGCGGCCGGCAAACAAGCGCGGTCAGCGCGGTAGTCCCGGCGCACAAACACAACCAGCAGCTGCTGCAGCGTCCATTGGACAGGCGCTCTATGCGCCGTCCCCAAGGGGACACAGAGTACCTCAGAGGAGCAGGGCCTGTCCCTGACGATACCCGGTCTCCTGTCCAGCAGATTCCCCCAGGGGCTGCGGAGGGAGCACGGTCCCAGTGCCTGGTGACCGGTTAGGATCCCACTTCACCCAGAGCCCCTAAGGGATGGGGAAGAAAAACAGCATGTGGCTCCAGCCTTTGTACCCGCAATGGGTACCTCAACCTTAACAGCACCGCCGACCAGAGTGGGGTGAGAAGGGAGCATGCCGGGGGCCCTGTTATGGGCCCTCTTTTCTTCCATCCGATATAGTCAGCAGCTGCTGCTGACTAAATTGTGGAGCTTGCGTGCATGTGTGCCTCCTTCAACACAAAGCATAAAAACTGAGGAGCCCGTGATGCACGGGGGGTGTATAGGCAGAGGGGAGGGGTTTACACTTTTAAGTGTAATACTTTGTGTGGCCTCCGGAGGCAGAAGCTATACACCCAATTGTCTGGGTCTCCCAATGGAGCGACAAAGAAAAGTGTAGTGAAGCTCATAGGGAAACCACAGGGGTATAAGAATAAGAAGCTGTGGTCTGACTTTGCAGCTTTTATGCCATTTTATTTACCGCAATCAATCGATTAATTTATCATTTTATTGGAAAGAAAAATCACTCAATGGATATTGCAAAAAAAACAAAAACCCTCATCAAATATCCATAGGATAGGGGATGACTTGCTGATCGCTGGGGGGTATGACTAATGCAACCCCCCAGCAATCCCAAGAACGGGGCTAAGGATCCCAGAGGATCGGGCTCCGCAGCCCTGTACTGCATTAAGAGGAGGTGCAGATTCTCCATTCATTCTCTATGGGACTGCCAGAGAAAGCAGAGCGCTGTAATTAGCAGACACATGGACAATGAATAAAAAGGATGTGCACCTCCTCTGCATTCAGGACGGGGCTGCAGTCACATTCTTGGAGTTCTAGAGACTAGAGTTGAGCTAGTTTCGAAATATTCGTGTTCGCAATACTCATAGCGAGTACTGTGTAATACTCGCATATTCGCTCCGAATAGCGTGTGCAATGCAAGTCAATGGGAAATGCGAGTAATTTTCTGTTGGAATCCAGCAGAAAATTACTAGCATTTCCCAATCCACAGACAATTACTCGCTTATCCTATTGTACTATTTGGAATGAATATGTGAGTATTACACAGTACTTGTTACGAGTATCGCAAATATTTCGAAACTCACTCAACTCTACCAGACCCAATCTCTGGGGGTCGTAGCGTGCAGATCCCCCAACAGCAACCAGCAAGTTATCCCCTATCCTATAGGGATTTCCCCTTTAAAGACATTGCCATACATTATTTCTCAGAAACCTTGGCTATAGCTCTACCTGATTTATGGGATTTAGAACAAGTTGACAGGTGATGGGAAGGAAAAACGGTATACATCACCGCAACCAGTGTAGGTATTGATCATAATGTAATAAAAAATGTTGAACCGCTGATCGCCTCTCTGTGTTTTTTTGGTTTGTTCCCCAGCGATTTGGTTCAGGTATTATAGTTCCTTCTGCGCCATATATGATGAATATGTATGCACATGTGCATTGCTATATATAAATTGAACGATATGCAGATGTTTATGCCATTATCTATTCTGATTTATGGGCTTAAGACAATCTATAACCTTTATCTAGAAATGCTCTTCAGGGAAATACTCTGGCATAAAACATCTTCCTCCCAGTTGTTAGAAAGGTCGTTTGACAATCAGCATTTTTTTTTTTTTTTTTTTTTTAACACCACAACAGATTTTTTTATGTAGTTTTTTTGAGCCTAAGTCAGAAGCGGGTCCAGCGGGAAGGTGACATTGGAGTAAAATGTTACTAAATCTATTAAAAGGTGCACGTTAGTTAAAGGGAACCTGTCAGGTGCAATATGCCCCCCGAACCACAAGCAGTTCTGGGTGCATATTGCAAATCCCTGCCTAACTGTCCCTGTATAAACTAGCATAGATAAAGAGATCTTTAGAAAAGTATTTCTAAATCTCCTTTATGATATGCTAATGAGTGCAGGGACTAGTCACAGGGGCGTTAGTTCCCTTGGCTAGTCAGCCCACATAGCATGTTAGCACACCCCTGTGGACATACTAACATGCCAATGAACGCGCAGTGACACCGCACATACCTCACTCTCAATGGCAGCTGGCGGAGGATGGATGCATACTCCAGATGATCCGGAGTCTTCAGCACTTCTGGTCATGCACACTATACCTCACTGAAGCTGGGAAGCTTACACCCGACATCAGTTTTGTGCTCATGATCGGAAGTCCTGGGGACTCCGGAACATGCGAAGTATACATCCATCCCATCGAGAGTGAGGTATGTGCAGCGCCACTGCGCGTTCATTAGCATGTTAGTACGTCTACAGGGCCGTGCCAACATGCTATGTGGGCTGACTAGCCAAAGGAACTAACGCCCTTGCGACTAGTCGCTGGCCTCATAAGCATATGATAAACGATCTTTAGAAATACTTTCTCTAAAGATCTCTTTATCTATGATACTAGATACAGGGACGGTTAGGCAGGAATCACAAATATGCACCCAGAACTGCTCGTGGTTCTGGGTGCATATTGCACCTGACAGGTTCCCTTTAAATAAATGTGGTTAATTTTTGACTACTCTAAAATCAGAATGAAATTTACACCTTCTATGATCACAGATTTGCGATTAAAGAGGTTGTCAACGATCACATCACTGATTGGCTGCAGCGGTCACATAACATTATTTTTGGAGTCCAGAGGGAACACGGGAGTGGTGCTGGTTTGGGAGGTAAGGATGGGATTGAACACTTGATACTGGATGCTCCCTATAATAATAACACTGACTGCTGGGACATCCTAACACCCATAGACTATAATCAGTTATACAGATTGTACCTTCGATCTGTACAATTTGACCATCTTCAGTCTTCTCAGATGTTCTTCCTTCTCCTTTATTTGCTTCTGGAATCTCTTTATATCTTGCAGCATTTCTTGGTGTTTTTTACAAGCAGAGATATCCGGCTTGGATGGAGAAGCTTTGGATGGCGCTCCGTCTTCTGACACACCGCTCGGTCCAGGGATGGGGACACCGGTAGAGCTATGATCTGAGACTTTGGAAAGAGAAGACTCGCTGGAGCATTGTGCAGTATCGGCACTCTCATCGCCGTCTACTTTCAGCCGTTTTGCCACAGAAGACAATGAATTAAGAGATCTTCGACATTTCTTCAGACGTTCTTGAAGTCTCGCAGTCCTGAGCTACAGAAATAAAAAAAAAAACATTATTGGTGTGGAGTGGTTTAAGTTTCTACATTTGTAAACTGCATTATGTATTAGGCCCGATACAGAAAAAGAAGGATTTTTGTGTACTCACCGTAAAATCTCTTTCTCTGAGTCTTCATTGGGGGACACAGCACCCACCCTGTTTGGATATTGGGTTGCTCTTAGTCGCCGGATGTTACTGGTTCTTTATGGAAACACAATCTTCTGTTCCCGGCTTATTTATGTTTTTATATACAGTATAGGTTTAGATAAGATACTGTGTGTTTCTTGTTATTACCTTGATTAGTTATGGTTGTTCAGGTTTCTCCTACTACTGCTTGTACACTAAACTGGCAGGGATCCGCCTCCGGCTCAGGGTGTACACTGCTAGGGAGGAGCTAACTTTTTTTTTATGTCTACTTAGTGTCAGCCTCCTAGTCACAGCAGCATACACCCATGGTCCTGTGTCCCCCAATGAAGACTCAGAGAAAGAGATTTTACGGTGAGTACACAAAAATCCTTCTTTTCTCTATCGCTTTCATTGGGGGACACAGGACCATGGGACGTCCAAAAGCAGTCCCTGGGTGGGTACAGAAGTAATCATACAGATTCAAAACATATCCAAAGACTGTGTAAGAATGCTCGGTGCAAAAGTAAAACGGCTTATCATAGGTGCGACAGCCCCTTGCTGTATTTTTGAACACCTGGAAAAAGTAAGAAAAACTTGACTACGCGGCGGCTCTGTAGATTTTGCTCGGCTGACGCCTGGCGTCCGATTGTCCCAGACGCCTTAATTGCACAGGTGGAAAGGCTTTTACACCCCTCGGAGAAAACCTGACTCTAATCCTGTAGGTCTCGGAAACGGTCGGCCTGATCCAATTCGCAGTGATAGCCTTGGACGCCGGCATACCCCTCCTGGGTCCAGTAGAGAGGACGAAAAAGCCGTCCAAGCTGCAGAAGGGCGCGGATCTCGAAACGTAACTCCTCCGAGCTCGCACTAGATCCGGTGTAAGTCGTGACCTCTCCAAGGATCGAATGGAGGCTGGGCCGAAGGATGGAGCCACCATCCCTCGTTCAGATACTACATCCGGTAGGACAAAAACCTAAGACGGGTGCCAAACAATCTCGTCTTGGGAAAGAACGAGACAAAAACGTGACCCGCATGAGAGGGTTGACAGGGCAGACCTTCCCCTGATTGAGGTGACTGTCCTCAACAAAGCTTCCTTCTCGGATAGGCGTGAAATTTATGATCGAACGGGGCTAATTGACGAGAACCTAGAGCCAGCTGGAGGTTCCATGGTTCTAGCGGGGAAAGATCCAGCGGTGTCAGATGAAAGACTCCTTGGAAGAACGTCCTGACCTGAGGCCGAGATGCAAGAAATTCTCTGGAATAAAGAGATAGAGCCGACACCTGCCCTTTGAAGGTTGCTGGCGAGAGACCCGCCTGTAAGCCGGACTGTAGGAAGGCCAGTAACTCTGGGAGTGACAGATCCAGTGGAGCTGAGTTGACGTTGACCTCACACTCTTGAAAGGAGACCTTTCCGGTGCGGTAGTAGATGTTTGGAGACGGAGGCTTCTGAGTTCTGACCATGGTCTGTAACACCTGTGGAATAAAGCCTGCCTGGGCTAATAGCCATGGTTCCACAGCCATGCAGTCAAATTGAGAACCCCTGAATATTGATGGCAAAGAGGACTTGCGACAGGAGGTTCAGACGATCTGGACGCCACCATGGGTGTCTGATGAACTGCGCGAGCTCTGCGAACAACGCTTGCCTGGATCAATCCACGGCAATGAGAGTCACTGGGATGCCCCCTGCTCTGAATTTCTTGAGGACTCTTGTGACTTGATTGATGAATCGAGAAGCCAACCGGTCCACATTCAGAATATCTCATCTAAGGCAGATCCATTTGAAAAACCTCTCTGTTGAAGGATCATTCGCCTGCCGCCAGACCTTGCTGATATAGTCTGCTGCCCAATTCTCCACGGCGGGGAAAATGATTGCGGACAAATTCTGGAGTGGTGAGGCTATGCCCACTATAAAATCTTCTTCACCTATGTCATCGCCATGACGCTCCTTGTTCCGCCCAGGTGATGTCCGAGTGAATACTGGATGGCGATTCTTGTATGAAAAGCTGCAAAGAAAAAATTCTGTAGGGGGTCGGAGAAAAAACTCCGATCCCTAAAAAAAAAATTGATAGGCAGACGGCTCTCCTGGGATAAAAACAACGACCGTGAGCCGCGTGTTTCGGAACACCGCTCTCCAGTCAGAGGACTGGTATCAGTGTTGACAGCCTGCCAGTGTATTGGTATGAAAAAACATTCCACTGGACCGATGAGAGCCGCTGGTCCACCATAAAAAACGAGTGGCGGGTTGCCGGAGTCAATAGGATCCTGCGAGTCAAGGTGAATAGAGAATTGCCCATCTGTTCGGCCAAGTCAGGTGAAGGAGACGAAGGTGGACGCGGCAAACGGAACCCCTCTATTGCCGCCACCATCCGACTGATGATTCTTCGGCTTGGAGTGACAGAGGATCTGGAGGTCCCTTTGGAGGGACACACGTCCTTGGATGGTATCGAACTCCATGCCTAGACAGGTAATACTGCTGGCCGGGGCCAGAGAGGGCTTCTTCCGATTGATGAGCTAGCCGAGTCGGGACAGGATATCGATGGTGACCTGAGCACTTAGGCGACAGTCGTCAAAAAGAAGAAGAACCCCTGATCAACAAGACGACCAGGTACGGAATCACCAGAAATGATCGTCTGCTATTGCGAGACGCAGGAACATCTGTACTGTTGGCAAAATAGGTGCGACCTATATGTCCGACGATAGACCTGCTGAAAACTCTGTTATGTACCCTGAGACCAGCATCTCTCCGACCCAGGCATCCGTGATCTAAGTCCGCCACACGTGATTGGGATGAGACAGGCGTCCCCCCCTCCACCTGGTCTGCGTCCCGCGCGCGACGACCGAGAGTTATCTTGCGGGGTAGCACTGTGATCTGGACGTCGTCGTCGATGGCTGGCGTGGCTGAGAAAAGCCAGAGAGGGCGTGCGTAGAGGTACGGAATCTTCCTGTTCCTCTGCGAGGACCTGGTTTTCTCGTGCGTGTGGAACCGAAGCTCCCTTGATCTCGTCTATAACCTGATCCAGCCAGTCCCCCAAACAAACGACCTCTTGTAAAGGAGAGGGCTGTAAGTGATATCCTAAAAGGCGCGTCCGCATACTAGGCTCTGAGCCAGATCGCCCGACAGATGGTCCCCGTGCTGCCAGCCGCTTTCACTGGGCAGTAAGCTGCTGAAGAGATGCGATGAGTATGTACTCACCCGCTAGAGCAAACTGTGTGCCAGATTGTGAAACTCCGGATTGCTCGATCCCGCGCGAAAAAAAAACGTTGTGGAGGTTATCGGACCCGGCCATCATGGATGCTGCCAGCTAGATGGCGGCGAGGGCAGTAGGAGTACTGTGGCGTCTCAGGGCGATGCCATGTGCGGGAGAGATAGTGCTGGGAGGTGACCGCCGGAAAAAAACAGCGGGGAGACCATAGGCGAGCCTGCCCAGACCTTCTTGAGAGCCTCGGGAAGAGGGAACAAGAAAAACAAACGACTTACCCTTGTTGAATATCTTGACCGGTTGCAGTCAGTGCTTGCACAGACTTTCAGCAAAGACTGGATGGTCACCGAATTGCCTGTGTGCCCGCTAAACCTGTTTTAAGGAGACATGCAAGCACTGGGTATCCACCTAGTCCGTCTGGAGCTCTAGCGTATGACTTACCGCTTTAGCCGGACTATCCACTTTACCTCCGACCTCAGTCCTCTGATCTGGAATCAGTATCGAGGCTGCATCCGACTCTTCTCCTGAATAAAGGGTCGGCCGACCTCGGGGACGAGGAACACTCGGGGACTGGAGGTGATGAGATCTCCGGGAGGCTTTGAAAGGAGGCCTAGCAGGTCCCCTTCTGTGCTCTAGTGATCGGGTCTGGATCAGACCGACTCTTGTCCAGAGCCAGCTGGACCGGGGGAGCATGGCCGGGCGTAGGAAGCGACTGCAACGCCTGCACGATGGTCCTAGACGCCCTTGAGAGAGAGTCCACAGACTGGGATAGAGGGTCTACCCCTCCGTATAAGAGCGTGCCGCGGAGCTCGGGTGCTGGTGGTGACATGGGGCGCAAGCCGAGCGGGGGGCGTAGCCTGGATGGGAGGATTTTATCTAGCAGGCTGTGCATGCATACAAAGCTATGAGGTACTTAGAAAAAAGGGGAATTTTGTTTACTTACCGTAAATTCCTTTTCTTCTAGCTCCTATTGGGAGACCCAGACAATTGGGTGTATAGCTTCTGCCTCTGGAGGCCACACAAAGTATTACACTTTTAAAAAGTGTAACCCCTCCCCTCTGCCTATACACCCTCCCGTGGACCACGGGCTCCTCAGTTTGGTGCAAAAGCAGGAAAGAGAAAACTTATAAATGGTCTAGAGCAAATTCAATCCGAAGGATGTTCGGAGAACTGAAGACCATGAACCAAAAGATAAAATCAACATCAACAACATGTGTACACAAAAGAACAACCAGCCCGAAGGGCACAGGGGCGGGTGTTGGGTCTCCCAATAGGAGCTAGAAGAAAAGGAATTTACGGTAAGTAAACAAAATTCCCCTTTTCTTTGTCGCTCCATTGGGAGACCCAGACAATTGGGACGTCCAAGAGCAGTCCCTGGGTGGGTAAACCAATACCTCAATAGAAAAAAGGCCGAAAACGGCCCCCTCTTACAGGTGGGCAACAGCCGCCTGGAGGACTCGCTTACCTAGACTGGCGTCTGCCGAGGCATGGGTATGCACTTGATAGTGCTTCGTGAAAGTGTGCAGGCTAGACCACGTAGCCGCCTGACACACCTGCTGAGCCGTCGCCCGGTGCCGCAATGCCCAGGACGCACCTACGGCTCTGGTAGAATGGGCCTTCAACCCTGAAGGGGGCGGAAGCCCAGAAGTACGGTAGGCCTCGAGAATCGGTTCCTTGATCCACCTAGCCAAGGTGGACTTGGAGGCCTGGGAGCCCTTACGCTGGCCAGCAACAAGGACAAAGAGCGCGTCTGAACGGCGCAGGGGCGCCGTGCGAGACACGTAGACCCGGAGTGCTCTCACTAGATCCAAAGAGTGCAAATCCTTCTCACACTGGTGAATTGGATTAGGACAAAAGGAAGGCAAGGAGATATCCTGATTCAGATGAAAAGGGGATACCACCTTAGGGAGGAATTCCGGGACAGAACGCAGAACCACCTTATCCTGGTAGAAGACCAGGAAAGGAGATTTGCATGACAGCGCTGCAAGCTCAGACACTCTCCGAAGTGATGTGACTGCAACCAGGAAGGCCACCTTCTGAGAAAGACGGGAGAGAGGGACATCCCGCAACGGCTCAAAAGGCGGCTTTTGAAGAGCCGTCAGGACCCTGTTAAGATCCCAAGGTTCCAACGGACGTTTGTAAGGTGGGACCATGTGGCAAACCCCCTGCAGGAACGTGCGGACCTGCGGAAGTCTGGTAGTCGCGTTTGAAAAAACACGGAGAGTGCTGACACTTGGCCCTTGAGAGAGCCGAGGGACAAACCCTTATCCATTCCAAATTGTAGGAATGAAAGAAAAGTGGGTAAGGCAAACGGCCATAGAGAAAAACGGTTATCAGAGCACCAGGATAAGAAGATTTGCCAAGTCCTGTGATAGATCTTGGCGGACGTTGGTTTCCTGACTTGTCTCATGGTGGCAATTACATCCTGAGACAACCCTGAAGACGCTAGGAGCCAGGACTCAATGGCCACACAGTCAGGTTGAGGGCCACAGAATTCAGATGGAAAAACGGGCCTTGGGACAGCAAGTCTGGGCGGTCTGGAAGTGCCCACGGTTGACCCACCGTGAGATGCCACAGATCCGGATACCGCGACCGCCTCGGCCAGTCTGGAGCGACGAGAATGGCGCGACGGCAGTCGGACCGGATTTTTCGTAGTACCCTGGGCAGCATCGCCAGAGGGGGAAACACATATGGCAGTCGAAACTGCGACCAATCCTGGACCAAAGCGTCCGCGGCCAGAGCTCTGTGATCCTGAGACCGTGCCATGAAGGCCGGGACCTTGTTGTTGTGTCGTGACGCCATGAGATCGACGTCCGGCGTTCCCCAGCGGCGGCAGATCTCTCGAAACACGTCTGGGTGAAGAGACCATTCCCCCGCGTCCATGCCCTGACGACTGAGAAAATCTGCTCCCCAGTTTTCTAAGCCCGGGATGTGAACTGCGGAGATGGTGGAGTCTGTGTTTTCCACCCACAGCAGAATCCGCCGGACTTCCTGGAAGGCTTGACGACTGCGAGTGCCGCCTTGGTGGTTGATGTAGGCGACGGCAGTGGCGTTGTCCGACTGGATTCGTATCTGCCTGCCCTCCAGCCACCGATGGAAAGCCAATAGGGCTAGATATACTGCCCTTATCTCCAGGATATTGATCTGAAGGGATGATTCTAATGGAGTCCAGGTTCCTTGAGCCCTGTGGTGGAGAAAGACCACTCCCCAACCTGACAGACTCGCGTCCGTGGTGACCACGGCCCAGGTTGGGGGTAGGAAGGATTTTCCCCGGGACAGAGATGTGGGGAGGAGCCACCACCGAAGTGATGTTTTGGTTGCGAGGGAAAGAGAGATGTTCTTGTCGAGGGAAGCCGAACTCTTGTCCCATTTGCGAAGAATGTCCCATTGGAGTGGCCGTAGATGGAATTGCGTAAACGGCACTGCCTCCATAGCTGCAACCATCTTCCCCAGGAAGTGCATGAGGCGCCTTAAGGAGTGTGACTGACCCCGAAGAAGGGACTGCACCCCCGTCTGCAGAGAAAGCTGTTTGTCCCGCGGTAGCTTGACTAACGCTGGCTGGGTATGGAACTCCATCCCGAGGTAAGTCAGTGATTGGGTCGGCGTCAACTTGGATTTCGGGAAGTTGATGATCCACCCGAACTGTTGGAGAGTCGCCAGAGTGACGGTAAGACTCCGTTGACACGCCACCAGAGAAGGAGCCCTGACTAGGAGATCGTCCAAGTAAGGAATCACCGAGTGGCCCTGAGAGTGCAGGACCGCCACGACGGAAGCCATGACTTTGGTGAAAACCTGTGGGGCTGTCGCCAGGCCGAAAGGCAGTGCCACGAACTGGAGGTGTTCGTCCCCGATGGCGAAACGCAGGAAACGTTGGTGTTCGGGTGCGATCGGCACATGGAGATAAGCATCTTTGATGTCGATCGATGCTAGGAAGTCTCCTTGTGACATTGAGGCGATGACCGAGCGGAGAGATTCCATCCGAAATCGTCTGGTTCTCACATGTCTGTTGAGCAGCTTGAGGTCCAGAACGGGACGGAATGACCCGTCCTTTTTTGGCACCACGAACAAGTTGGAGTAAAATCCGCGACCACGTTCCTGAAGGGGAACGGGAATCACAACTCCTTCCATCTTCAGAGCGCCCACTGCCTGAAAAAATGCGTCGGCCTGTGCGGGGGGTGGGGAGGTTCTGAAGAAACGAGCCGCAGGTCGAGAGCTGAACTCTATCCTGTAACCATGAGACAGAATGTCTCTCACCCAACGGTCTTGAACGTGTGGCCACCAGGCGTCGCCAAAGCGGGAGAGCCTGCCACCGACCGAGGATGTGGCTGGATGAGGACGAGAGTCATGAGGAGGCCGTCTTGGAGGCAGTGCCTCCCGCGGCCTTTTGGGGGCGTGACTTGGACCGCCACGCATAGGAGTTCCTCTGGCCTTTCTCCGGCCGGTTGGACGAAGAGGATTGGTTCTTGGCGTAGGGACGAAAGGACCGAAACCTCGATTGGATTTTCCTCTCCTGAGGTTTCTTAGACTTGGACTGGGGTAAGGAGGAGTCCTTTCCCGAGGATTCCTTAATAATCTCATCCAACCGTTCGCCAAACAAACGGTCGCCAGAAAAAGGCAAACCGGTTAAGAACCTTTTGGAAGCAGAGTCTGCTTTCCATTCGCGCAGCCACATGGCCCTACGGACTGCCACGGAGTTAGCGGATGCCACGGCCGTACGGCTAG